>NC_037683.1:75090135-75323419 GCF_003255815.1 Theropithecus gelada
AAAAAAAAAAAAAAAAAAAAAAAAAAAAGAAAATACAAAAATTAGCCAGGTGTGGTGGCAGGTGCCTGTAATCCCAGCTACTCAGGAGACTGAGACAGGAGAATCGCTTGAACCTGGGAGACTGAGATTGCAGTGGGCCAAGATCGCACCACTGCACTCCAGCCTGGGCGATGGAGCAAGACTCTGCCTAAAAAAAAAAAAAAAAAACCTTCACAGCAACTTTGGGTTCTGAGTAGGTCCCTATACCATCATGAAAATTTCCCAGGTATTATTTATTTGAGACAGAGTCTTGCTCTGTCGCCAGGCTGGAGTGCAGTGGCTTGATCTTGGCTCACTGCAACCTCTGCCTCCCAGGTTCAAGGGATTCTCATGCCTCAGCCTCCCAAATAGCTGGGACTACAGCTGCCCGCCACCATGCCTGGCTAATTTTTTTTGTATTTTTAGTAGAGATGGGGTTTCACCATGTTGGCCAGGCTGGTTTCGAACTCCTGAGCTCAAGCGATCCACCTGCCTTGGCCTCTCTAAGTGCTGGGATTACAGGCGTGAGCCACCTTGCCCGGCCTGCAAATCCTTTTAATAGGAGGCAGAATTAATATTTAAAACTAATCTATAGGCTGGCCACAGTGGCTCATGCCTGTAATCCCAGTACTTTGGGAGGCCGAGGCAGGTGGATCGCCTGAAATCAGGAGTTCCAGACCAGCCTGGCTAACATGGTGAAACCCCCTCTCTACTAAAAATACAAAAAAATTAGCCAGGCATAGTAGTGGGCACCTGTAATCCCAGCTACTCTGGAGGCTAAAGCAGGAGAATTGCTTGAACCTGGGAGGTGGAGGTTGCAGTGAGCCTAGATCACGCCATTGCACTCCAGCCTGGGCGACAGAGAAAGACCCATCTCAAAAAATCAAAACAAGCACAAAAACCTAATGTATAAAACAAATGCATAGGTGGGCACCCTTGTAGCCTCAGCTACTCTGGAGACTGAAGCAAGAGGACTGATTGAGCTTAGGAGCTCGAGGTTGTAATGGGTGATGATGACACCCATGAATAACCACTGCACTCCAGCATGAGTAACACAGCAAGACCCTGTCTCTAAATAAAAAAAAAAAAAAAAGAGAAAAATAAATGTATTTATGTTTCCTTGATCATGCATAAACTGACTCGAAATAGTTGCCTCTGGGTGCACTGGAAAGTGGGCAAATGGGTTACGATTTTTCACTATAAGCTCCTGAGTGGCTGGGATAATAGGCGCCTGCCACTGCACCTGGCTAATTTTTGTATTTTTAGTAGAGACGGAGTTTCTCCATCTTGGCCAGGCTGGTCTTGAACTCCAAACCTCAGACAATCCGCACACCTCGGCCTCTCAGAGTGCTGGGATTATAGGCGTGAGCCACCCAGCCCGGCATCAAAGTCTTATCTGTATTGTTAACATAGGAATTTCGCTGTTGCACATCTGAAACGGAGACAACTTTGCTTTGAAATAGTTGTGCAGCTAATAAAAACATTCTTGCGGCTGGGTGTGGTAGCTCATGCTTGTAATACCAGCACTTTGGGAGGCGGGCAGACCACCTGAGGTCAGAAGTTCAAGACCAGCCTGGCCAACATGGAGAAACCCCGGCTCTACTAAAAACACAAAAAATGAACCTGGAAAGCAGAGGCTGCGGTGAGCCGAGATCACATTCCTGCACTGTAGCCTGGGTGACAGAGCAAGACTCTGTCTCAAAAGAAAAGAAAAATTATTGCTCTTGTTAGGGATACGTTTGAATTGTTGAAAATGACAGGGTAGCAAAGGGAAAAGTATGTGCTAATAAAATGGCAAGCCTAATTACCAGGGTAAATATTTTTAAGATTTTGAAGCATGTGTTTGAACAGCGCAGCTGGAGAAAATTATGTCAAATGTCTTGAGGACATGGAATGCCAAACACAAGGATCTAAAAATGGTAGTAGTGCTTTAATCCCACTGCCTTGGGACAGTGACAGAAATCAGGGACAAGAAGAAACACATTTCTTGAATTGGGCAGCTGAAAACCTAAACAAATCACTATCAAGTCCGTTTATTTGTGTGTGTACATTTATTTATTTGTATTATTATTTGAGACGGAGTTTCGCTCTTCTTGCCCAGGCTGGAGTGCAATGGCTCAGTCTCGACTCACTGTAACCTCCGCCTCCCGGGTTCAGGCGATTCTCCTGCCTCAGCCTCCCGAATAGCTGAGATTACAGGCATGAACCACCACGCCCAACTAATCGTATTTTTAGTAGAGGTGGGGTTTCTCTATGTTGGTCAGGCTGGTCTCGAACTCCCGACCTCAGGTGATCCGCCCACCTTGGCCTCAGGAAGTGTTCGGATTACAGGTGTGAGCCACTACGCCCGGCATTATTATTTTTTAACGAGACGGGGGTCTCACTATGTTGCCCAGGTTGGTCACGAACTCTTGGGCTCAAGCAATCCTCCTGCCTCGGCCTCCCAAGTGCCATTTGTATTTTATAGACTCTTAAGGACCATGGGGCAGATACAGCACAGGTGGAAAGTCAGCTCTGAGTTAAGCCTGTTGGAGATGTAGCAATACCACGCAGAAACACAGAAAGATGGGGGGTAGGGCTGGGTGCAGGGGCTCACTCCTGTAATCCCAGCATTTTGGAAGGCCAAGGCCGGCGGATCACTTGAGACCAGTAGTTGAGACCAGCCTGGGCAACAAGGCGAAACCCCGTCTCTACCAAAAATATAAAATTAGCCGGGCACGCACCTGTAGTCCCAGCTACTCAGGAGGCTGAAGTGAGACGATCGCTTGAGCCTGGGAGGCGGAGGTTACGGTGGGCCGAGATCGCGCCACTGCACTCCAGCCTGGGTGACAGAGTGAGCCCCTGTCTCACGAAGGGAAGGGGAAGGCAAAGGGAAAGGAAGAAAGAAATGGAAGCGGTGTAGGACCGAAGGAATCTGGGACGGAAGCTCACCCCCTGGAAGGCCTAGGGAGAGAGGCGCCGGCGACGTGTCTCCACCACGCGTCACCGGCATGCGCGGTCCACACTCCAGCGCCGGCTCTCGCGAGAGCCCCGAGCAAGAAACCGAATCTGCAGGTGCGCCACCCTTTGCCTGCGGCACCCTTCCTCCCGCTGTCAGGGTGATGGTCGCGATAGTTGCACCAGCAGAGGAGCGCGAAAACCTCTTGTGCTGCCTCCCAGTGACCGCCAGTTCCCGGACCACGTTCTCCCTAGGAGCCCAAGAAGGGCGGACAACCAGGCGCGCTTGGCCGGTCTCGGGAGGAAGAAGTGGCGGAAGTGGGATTTGGGAGACAATCCTGGAGTCGGTGTGCTACGCATGCGCCAATGGAAGAGGCCAGGCGGGTGGAGGCGGTGACCGCGCGCAGGCACCAGCGTCCCAGAGGCCTATCGTCTCGCGCGCAGAGCCGCGCGGTACGCGGCGTCACAGCACATCCGAGCTAGAGTCCAGTCACGTGACCCGCTCGTGGCGGTCCATGTGGGGCATTGTAGTAGCATTTAGTGAGTCAAGCGAACCTAGCGGGCTGCCGCCCTAGATCAGTTTCTCCGTCAGATTCCATTTCCTCCAGCGGCACCTGAACCGGCGCGGCCCTCTGCGTCTTCTTGCTCCCTGGGGATGGGGCGCGTAGCCCCCTTCTTCACAGAAGGGAAAGATATTTGAGCAGGTGGAAGAAACAGGTGCCTGGGACGCTGTCCCGACGCCCACACGATGCGCTGAGACCTGAGCTTACCTTCGCGTGTCCCATCATGCCGTGATTCTGTCGCGGCCCTATGGGGACTCTGCGTCTTTTGCGGTTTTCCTTAGTCCTGTGGCCCGAGACCTTTGCAGTCTCCCTGCCGCAATGGAGACGTCCTAGGAGGGTCTTCTGTTTCCATGTTTAGGGAAATGGAAAACCTACATAGTTTAGTAACGAATTGAAAGAGTAGTCCAAAGTCTTCCCACAAAGACGGCTCCAAGCCACCATGGCTACCTTAGCAAATTGAGCGATATATAAGAGGAAAACATAATTCCAGTCTTAAATAGTTCCAGAATAAAAGGGGGAAGGAAGACGAAAGCGGGAAACACTTTTTAACTTTTTAATGGCCTAGCATAACCCTGATAGGAAAACCTGACAAAAAACAGCGAACGGAAGGAAAAGTGTATGCGAGTTTTGCTCATGAGTGTAAACGGAAAAATCTGTAAGCAAAATATTAGCAAAATCTAGTATTATGTGAAAGGAATAATACCATACCCAAGTTAAGTGATGTTTTGTTTTGTTTTGTTTTTTTGAGATGGAGTCTTGCTCTCTCTTGAGGCTGGAGTGCAGTGGCCCCACCTCCTGGGTTCAAGCGATTCTCCTGCCTCAGCCTCCCGAGTAGCTGGGATTACAGGTGTGCATCACCACGCCCGGCTAATGTTTTTGTATTTTTAGTAGAGACGGTGGAGGGGTTTCACCATATTGGCCAGGCTGGTCTGGAACTCCTGACCTCAAGTGATCCAACCGCCTGGGCGTCCCAAATTGGTGGGATTACAGGCGTGAGCCACCTCGTCCGACCAAATTAGGTTGTTTTAACATTAGAAGACAAATTACTGTAATTCAAGATATTAATTAATGGAGAAAATATCATCTTAGTAAATGTAGAATAAATTATTAAATTTAACACTTATTCATGATAAACACGGAAAACCAGGACTAGAAGAGAAATTAATCTTATAGAGGGTATCTGCAAAACACCATACACCAAACATCCTACTTAATGGTAAAGGATTGAAAGGGTTTATCTTAAAGAACTTGGGGCCGGGCGCGGTGGCTCAAGCCTGTAATCCCAGCACTTTGGGAGGCCGAGGCAGGCAGATCACGAGGTCAGGAGATCGAGACCATCCCTGGCTAACATGGTGAAACCCCGTCTCTACTAAAAATACAAAAAACTAGCCGGGCGTGGTGGCGGGCGCCTGTAGTCCCAGCTACTCGGAGGCTGAGGCAGGAGAATGGTGTGAACCCAGGAGGCAGAGCTTGCAGTGAGCCGAGATCGCGCCACTGCACCCCAGCCTGGGCGACACAGCGAGACTCCATCTCAAAAAAATTAAATAAATAAAAAATAAAGAACTTGGGGCCTTTAACTCTACAGTTTCCCCCAGTTGTGACTTTGCTGATTCCATATACATAGACAATTTCAACATGTTTCTCTGTCCTGTTTCCTGCTAATTGGTATGGTTGGATTATTTTATTCCTTGGAACATAGTAATCATAATTATTTTGTAATCTGTATTATGATAATTCCAGTGTCTGAATTTTTTTCAAGTTTCTTTTTTTTTTTTTTTTTTGAGACAGAATCTCACTCTGTCACTCAGGCTAGAGTGCAGTGGTGTAATCTTGGCTCACTGCAACTTCCCTCTCCAAGGTTCAAGCAATTTTTGTGCCTCAGCCTCCTGAGTAGCTGGGACTACAGGTGTGCACCATCACAGCTGGCTAATTTTTTTTTTTTTTTTTTCTTGAGACGGAGTTTTGCTCTGTTGCCCAGGCTGGAGTGCCGGGGTGCAATGGCATGAACTCGGCTGACTGCAACTTCTGCCTCCTGGGTTCAAGTGATTCTCCTACCTCTGCCTCTCAAGTAGCTGGGATTACAGGCACCTGCCACCACACCTGGTTAATTTTTGTATTTTTAGTAGCGATGAGGTTTCACCATGTTGGCCAGGCTGGTCGTGAACTCCTGACATTAGGTGATCCACCCACCTCAGCCTCCCAAAATGCTGGGATTACAGGTGTGAGCCACCATGCCCGGCCTTTTTCAAGTTCTTTTTTTCTGTTGCCTGATGTTTATGTTGTGTATCATCCATGGTGTCTTTTCATTTTGCCCAAGCTGGACTCAATCTCCCAGGACTCAAGAGATCCTCTTTAGCTTCTCAAGTAGCTGGGACTACAGGTGCATGCCAGCACACCCATAGTGTCTTGTTTGTTTGTGTGTTTACTTTTTGTTCTTGAAAAAGTATTTATGAGAAAAAGTACTTGTGGCTTCTTTTGGAGAAGATCTTTGTTTGCTTCTGCTAGGTGCCTTGAAGCCCTTTCAGTCTGAGACTAGCTTTCATGGGTTGAAGTTCATTGGGTCAAAGCAAATGCAGGTTACAAACATGGGCGAAAGCTGCCCAGTGACCACATCTACTCAAAGATGGGATTTTATTTATTTATTTATTTGTTGAGACAAAGTCTCACTCTTTTGCCCAATCTGGAGTGCAGTGGTGCAATCTCAGCTCACTGCAACCTCCCAGGTTCAAGCGATTCTGCTGCCCCAGCCTCCTGAATAGCTGGGACTACAGGCATGCTCCACCATGCCCGGCTAATTTTTGTATTTTTAGTAGAGATGGGGTTTCATTAGTTGGCCAGGCTTGTCTTGAACTCCTGACCTCATGATCCGCCTGCCTCGGCCTCCTAACGTGCTGGGATTACAGGCGTGAGCCACCACACCCGACCAAAGATGGAATTTTAAAAATGTTCTTTGCCTCCTCCCCACTCCCATTATAGTCAATGCAAAAGCAACCTTTCCCAATGTTCTGAGATGCTGGTCCACCTTCACTCTTAGGGCATAGCCTATGGAGTCCCAACTTAATATAGAAAGGGTCATCTAGTAGCATTTTTACCATGGAAAGCCCTAGACATTGGATGCTGTTTCCATGGATGCTGTTTCCATGCCCTGTGAGCCTACCAAAAACAACTAGATGTTGCCTGACTGGCAGATATCCTCAGGGCAAGAGTAGCTTTTGTGCTCTTCTGTTCCATTTGCTTCTCTGGGTTCTCACATTCTCTTAGCTTTTATCCTAGTAATTTCTTACTATCAACAACTTGATGTTTTGGGAAATGTGCCTTATATTTTATTCAGTATCTTTATTTTATTTTATTTTACTTTTTTGTTTTGTTTTGAGATGGAGTCTCACTCTCTCACACAGTCTGGAGTGCTGTGGTGCAATCTCCGCTCACTGCAACCTCTGCCTCC
The DNA here is from genome assembly GCF_003255815.1 of Theropithecus gelada. Taxonomy (NCBI): domain Eukaryota; kingdom Metazoa; phylum Chordata; class Mammalia; order Primates; family Cercopithecidae; genus Theropithecus; species Theropithecus gelada. Next base: position 75,097,099 of record NC_037683.1, read on the forward strand.
TGGGTTCAACTGATTATGCTGCCTCAGCGTCCTGAATAGCTGGGATTATAGGTGCCCACCACCACGCCTGGCTAATTTTTGTACTGTTAGTTGACATGAGGTTTCGCCGTGTTGGCCAGGCTGGTGCTGAATTCCTGACCTCAGGTGATCTGCCCGCGTTGGCCTGCCAAAGTGCTTGGATTACAGGTGCGAGCCACCGTGCGCAGCCTGTTCAGCACCTTTAGTCATTATCATTGGGCACATTGGTTGAATAAACCAGCCTATCATAACTGGAAATAGATGTTTGACATTTCACTCATTTTCTTCAGTCTGTTTATTTTATATCTGAAGATACATTACTGAAGGCTAAGTTCCTATATCTTTTTTTGGTTTTTGTTTTGTTTTTTGAGATGGAGTCTCGCTCTGTGACCCAGGCTGGGGTGCAGTGGCACGATCTCAGCTCACTGCAACCTCCGCCTCCCTGGTTCAAGCAATTTTCCTGCCTCAGCCTCCTAAGTAGCTGGAATTACAGGCACGTGCCACCACACCTGGCTGATTTTTGTATTTTTAATAGAATTGGGGTTTCACCATGTTGGTCATTGAATTTTGATAGAGAGATAGCCAAAGTCAGACTGATTTTCCGTATCTTTTTTAGTTGACATGTTCTTTTTATATGGATAGGCCTTTTTTTCAGGGTCAGACATGGAGAAGATTTACTATAATTAGTCTCTTAGCTATTGGGTCCCTCTCCCACTAGCTAAGTAGGAAAAGAACAACCCCCAACTTCCAGGGAGAATGCAGGAAATCAGCTGATTTTTTTGTGTTCTAGTTTTCTATGTTTTAGTGTTCACATGTGCATATACACATAGACATGATTGACGATGCAATATGGGTGATTATGGACATGCATTATTTACCATGTCCCCACTATGTGCCTTAAACTCTGCTGTGTGCTTGATTTATACCTTTGGATATAAGTTCTTGGACTTATGAAGCATATAGTCAATTAAAGAGCTAGATTTTCGAGAATAGTGAAGCAACCTATTTTTTTCTTTTTAAGAGAGGGTCTGGTTCTGTCACTTAGTCTGGAGTGCAGTGGTGCCAATCATGGCTCACTGCACCCTCGACCTCCTGGGCTCAAGTGACCCACCCGGGCCTCCCATAGTGATAGGCATGAGCCACCACACATGGCCAAGCAACTGTTATTTAATTAGAATTGTCATAAGTGCAGCTGTGACAAAGTACAGAGTGTTATAAAAGTATAAAACAGAAAGACATAACCTAATTTGGGAGATTTGGGTAGGTTTCAATGAATAAGTTACAAATTAATGAGAGAACTGAAGGAGGAACTGGCTAGGTGAAAAGTTGTGAAGTGAGCCTTGTGGGCAGAGGGACTGTAATGTGCAAAGGTCCTGAGATTGAACAGAGCTCAAAAACTTAACAGGAATTGAAAAAAGGTTAGTGCTGTTGCAGCATTCTGAGCAAAGAGGAGAATTGCCAAGATGAATCTGGCCGCATCATATAGGACTTTGTGGGCAATGTTAAAGAACTGTGACATTGGCTGGGCACGGTGGCTGATGCCTGTAATCCCAGCACTTTGGGAGGCCCAGGCGGGCGGTTCACATGAGGTCAGGAGTTCGAGACTAGCCTGACCAATATGGTGAAACCCTGTCTCTACTAAAAATACAAAAAAATTAGTGGGATGTGGTGGCTCACACCTGTAGTCCCAGCTACTCAGGAGGCTGAGACAGGAGAGTTGCTTGAACCTAGCAGGCAGAGGTGGTAGTGAGCTGAGATTGCGCCACTGCACTCCAGCCTGGGTGACAGAGCAGGACTCCCTCTCAGGAAAAAAAAAAAAAAAAAAGGAATTGTGACCACATCATCCTGATAATATAATTATTAGAATTTTTTTTAAAGTAGTAAGTTTTTTAATCCACTGAAAAATACAAGAGCACAGGCCAGGTGTGGTGGCTCATGCCTATAATCCCAACACTTTGGGAGGCCGAGGCAGGTAGATCACGAGGTCAGGAGTTTGAAACCAGCCTGACCAGCATGGTGAAACCCCGTCTCTCCGAAAATACAAAAAAATTACCCGGGCATGGTGGCGCGTGCCTGTAATTCCAGCTACTCAGGAGGTTGAGGCAGGAGAATTGCTTGAACCCGGGAAGCGGAGGTTGCAGTGAGCCAAGATCGTGCCACTGCACTCTAGCCTGGGCGACAGAGCTAGACACCCTCTCAAAAAAAACAAAACAACAAAAAAAACAAGAACACAAATCTACATTTATTTATTGACTTTTCATTAGTTTAAAACCTTGAGGGGTCCAGCATCACTCGGATTCTGTGTCCAATAGCCTTAGCAGGAAGATTGCTTCGGAATTTGCCACGAATCAGGTCACTGTTTCCGTGGGCCCAAGTTACCTTCTCCCAGATTACTCTGGTTTTGTTTGGTTTGCCGCCAGGAGTCAATGTATTGTTCTTTGCTTTGTATACATAAGTGCATCTCTTGCCCAAACAGAATTCTGTTTCATCACGGGCATAAACATCTTCAATTTTAAGAAGAGCTGTCTGCTCCCTTTGGTTCTGGAGACGCAGCTTATAGCTGGCAAAAATGACCTTGGACCACAGCTTTCCAGACATAGTTCCTTTTAGAAGTCCTGTTCCCAGCAGACCTCCACAGGAACCAAGATGGTGGGAAGAGAATTATTAGAAATTTTTTAAGCCAGGGGGAGATGTGCTCAAATTATGGTTTTTTTGGTGTTGTTTTTTTGAGATGGAGTTTTGCTCCTGTTGTCCAGTCTGGAGTGCAATGGTGTAGTCTCAGCTCACTGCAACCTCCTCCTCACGGGTTCAAGCGATTCTCCTGCTTCAGCCTCCCAAGTAGCTGGGATTACAGTCATGCGCCACCATGCCAAGCTAATTTTGTATTTTTAGTAGAAGTGGGGTTTCTCCATGTTGATCAGGCTGGTCTCGAACTCCTGACCTCAAGTGATCCACCCACCTCAGCCTCCCAAAGTGCTAGGATTACAGGCATGAACCACAGTGCCCAGCCAAATTTTGGTTTTTATAATGCAGTATTACTTAGCTGAAAATGGAGGATGGGCATGGGCACAAGTGGAAATGCAGACCCCAGTGAGATGACTGAGAGTCTAGCAAAAGATGAAGGCATTTGATAGTGAAGTCTAAAGAAGTGTATAGATTCACAAAGCATTTAAAACGTAGCATCAGACCGGGCGTGGTGGCTCATGACTATAATCCTAACACTTGGGGAGGCTGAGGTAGGAAGATTACCTGAGTCCATGAGTTTGAGAATAGCTTGGGCAACATAGGGAGACCCCCGTCTCTACAAAAAAATAAAAATATTAGCCAGGTGTGGTGGTGTGTGCCTGTACTCCCAGCTACCCAGGAGGCTGAGGTGAGAGGATCACTTGAGCATGGGAGGTTGAGGCTGCAGTGAGCCATGATTGTGCCACTGCACTCCAGCCTGGGTGATGCAGTGAGACCCTATTTCAAAATAAAATAAAATAAATTAAAAGGTAGGATCCTGGGAGTATGGGGATAAATTTGATATGATGAGATGATCAAGAGAGCTGCCGTACTTTTCTGAAGGAATCTAGGTTCCTCTCACTCCTCCCAGGAAAACAAAAGATTTATATTTTCTTTCTGGAATAAGGCTTTATACTATTCAGGAAGCAGAAAGTAAACATTGAAAGTTTGGTCAACATGACACATAATCTAGGCGAACATAGTTGGAGGAAAGAGGGAAATGCCTATAAAAGGAGCTAAGTAAAAGCTGTACAGCTCTGGGGGGCTTTTTAGGGGAATCAAAGGAATTAGAGGAGTTTCTGTTGAGGATCTACTTTTTGGACTCAACCCATGGCTGTGCTCCCCTGTGTCCTCTCACCCTTCCTGGGCCTCATGGGTCACCCTGGTTTCTGAGACCTAGCCTCCCATGGTCTGACCCTCACCACTGTCACCTACATCCCCTTTGTGAACCTTGGGATTGAGGTCTATCTAGTTTCAGCCTCTGAGGCCAAACCACAGTGCCTCTTCTACCCTAATTAGATATAACTGTGTTTCCTAGTTAATAGCTATCAGTTATTGAACACCACACTCCATACCATCCGCTTTACTCTGCATGGAAGCTATCCCATATCACGTTTAATCCTTCTAACAACTTTGAGGAAGATTCATTATCATTCTGCATTTTAAGATGAGGAAATGTGGAAAAATGAAGGTCAAGGAGTTTAAATGTCTGGCCCAAGTTAATAATTCCTGTAATTGGCAGATCTGAGATTCCAACGCTGATCCACCCCACTCCACAGCCCTGACTTTACAGGGTACTGTGTCTGGTTTATCCTCTCTGCTTCACCTCAATCTTAACTCTGCCTAAGATTTGTGAGCCTGTCTGGAAACATCACTTGAATTTCTGATCATTTCGTTAGCCTGGCAGTGTTGAGAAGTGGGGCCTGTAAGAAGTGATTATGTTGGCCGGGCGCGGTGGCTCAAGCCTGTAATCCCAGCACTTTGGGAGGCCGAGACGGGCGGATCACGAGGTCAGGAGATCGAGACCATCCTGGCTAACACGGTGAAACCCCGTCTCTACTAAAAAAAAAAAAATACAAAAAACTAGCCGGGCGAGGTGGCGGGCGCCTGTAGTCCCAGCTACTCGGGAGGCTGAGGCAGGAGAATGGCGGGAACCCGGGAGGCGGAGCTTGCAGTGAGCTGAGATCCGGCCACAGCACTCCAGCCTGGGCGACAGAGCAAGACTCCGTCTCAAAAAAAGAAAAAAAAATGAAACCAAAGAAGTGATTATGTCATGAGGGCTGTACTCATGAATGGATTAATGCCATTATCTCTGGAGTGAGTGAGTTATCAAGGGGGTGGGCTTCTGATATAAAAAATTGAGTTGGGGCCAGGCACGGTGGCTCACGCCTATAATCTCAGTACTTTGGGAGGCCGAGGCGGGTGGTTCACCTGAGGTCAGGAGGATGGTCAGGCTGGTCTCAGGTGAATCACCTGAGACCAGCCTGACCAATATGGTGAAACTCCCGTCTCTACTAAAAATACAAAAGTTAGCCAGGCATGGTGGCGTGTGCCTGTAGTCCCAGCTACTAGGGAGGCTGAGATAGGAGAATTGCTTGAACTCGGGAAGAAGAGGTTGCAGTGAGCCGAGACTGTGCCACTGCACTCCAGCCTAGGCGACAGAGAGATACTCTGTCTCAAAAAAAAAAAAAAGAGTTGACACCACTTCCTCTCCCTATCTCTTGCCCATCCAACAAGGCCCTCATTGGCACCTTGATATTGAACTTCCCAGCCTCCGGAATTGTGAGAAATAAATTTCTTTTTAAAATAAATTACCAGTTGGTGGCATTCTGTTATAACAATACAAAGCAGACTAAGAGAGCTTGCCATTCTTGTACTGCATCCTGATTCCTTCTAACTTTGCCATGATGGCACACAGGAAGAGCCAGAGTCCAGTCTCTGAGAAAACAATTTCTGTCAATGTAACTTTGATTGGGACATTTAGGGCAAGAGGATTAATTATTGGGCAGCTTTACTGCTTAGTTTACTTTTCTTTTTAAGACAGAGTCTCGCTCTGTCACTCAGGCTGGAGTGCAGTGGCTTGATACTGGCTCACTGCAACCTCCACCTCCCGCCACCTAATCCCGGTCCTGCTTAGTCTGCTTGATTATTCATTATTTTTCTCTTAAGTCTTTTCCTGTATGCTTGGTTTTCTTCAAGACCGTTTTGATTAAAGCCACTTTTTGTTTCACTGCTGTTTTTCTCTGAATGTGAACGCAGAAATATGTGTTAGGTTTATATATGCAGCTGTTTATTCCTGCATTATCTTGTATTGGTAAAAATCTGAAATAAACTATATGTCCATATTGAGTCTGGTTAAATAAAAGATGATAACATATAGCCCAGAGTGGTGGCTCACGCCTGTAATCCTACCACTTTGGGAGGCTGAGGTGGGCTGATCACTTGAGCTCAGGAGTTCAAGACCAACCTGGCCAACATGGTGAAATCCCATCTCTACTAAAAATACAAATATTAGCCGGGCATAATGGTGCATGCCTGTAATCCCAGCTACTCTGGAGGTTGAGGTAGAAGAATCGCTTGAACTCGGGAGGTGGAGGTGAGCCGAGATTGCACCACTGCACTCCAGCCTGGGCGACAGAGTGGGACTCCATCTCAAAAACAAACAAACAAAAAAAATTAGCCAGGTGTGGTGGTGTGTGCCTGTAGTCTCAGCTACTCCAGAGGCTGAGGTAGGAGGATTGCTTGAGCCCTGGAGGCAGAGGTTGTGGTGAGCCAGGATTGATTGTATCGTTGTACTCCAGCCTGGGCAACAAAGCAAAGCCCTGTTTCCAAAAAAAAAAAAAGAGAGAGAGAGAGAGGTTATTGGACTTTAGATTGATTGGAGCTTCGAGATTTTTGTTATTTTTTTTTAGTTTTCTTTACCACTTAAAAAAAAATTACCATTGAGAGCAAGCTTATTTTAAAATTAGATTTGTTTGTTTGTTTTTGTTTTTGTCTTGAGACGGAGTTTTGCTCTCGTCACCCAGGCTGAAGTGCAATGGTGCAATCTCAGCTCATTGTAACCTTCATCTCCTGGGTTTGAGAGATTCTCTTGCCGCAGCCTCCCAAGTAGCTGGGATTATAGGCGCCTGCCACTACGTCCGGATACTTTTTTTTTTTTTTTGAGACTCTGTCTCACTCTGTCTTGAGACGGAGTTTTGCTCTCGTCACCCAGGCTGAAGTGCAATGGTGCAATCTCAGCTCACTGCAACCTCTGCATCCTGGGTTTAAGTGATGCTCCTACCTCAGCCTCCCGAGTAGCTGAGATTACAGGCATGCATCACCACGGCCGGCTAATTTTGTATTTTTAGTAGAGAGGGGGTTTCTCCATGTTGGTCAGGCTGGTCTCGAGCTCCTGACCTCAGATGATCTGCCCATCTTGGCCTCCCAAAGTGCTGAGATTACAGGCGTGAGCCACTGCACCCGCCTGCCACTACTTTCATTGCCGAAAACCACAATTACTTTTGCACCGACTACACCTAGCAGCTACTGTTTCTAACTTACATATCTAAAAGTATTGGTTCAGGTCTCAATGGTACAATTTATTCAATGACATTAATATGCAAAGGGTTTTGTGTTTCTGTAGTGCAGTGGGTTCTCAAAGGACATTGTCAAAATCTCTAAGGAGATTAACCCAAGTTTGTGGGCTGTTTCTGGGATTTCCAAAATTTAACAGGCACTGGGGTACAGAAGAAAAAGCATAAAGGTTGAAGCTGATAGACATGGGTACAAACCCTAATTCATCTCTCAGCTAGTTTCAAAACAGAAGCAAAGTTAAACTGTCTAGGCTTTATTTTCTCATCTTTAAAATGGGGAAAGAAATATTAACTCAGAGGGTTGTGGGGAGACCTGAATTAGAGCATGCCCATGGAGCAACTGGTGAATGGAAGGCGCTCAAGTCCACAGGTGTGTCCTCACTCCCTCTAGTAACAAAACAGTGCAGTAGGCCTGCCACACTTGCAGTTTACATCCTAGATCCGACCAACTGCAGATCAAAAATGTTCAGAAAAAATAAAAATAAAAAGCAAGAATACAACAATAAAAATTATACAAATAAAAAAACAGTATAATAACCATTTAAATAGCACTTACATTGTATTAAGGTATTATAAATAACCTAGAGATTTAGAGTATTTGGGACATACAAATTTGACACCATAGTATACGCACCAGAGTATATTAGGGACTTGGACATGGGCAGATTTTGGTATCCGTAGGGAAAGAGGCGGGTGTCCTGAAACCCTGGAGGCTTGTGTTAAAATGCTGTTTGCGGCTCGCCATATTGTGCGGCGGCGGCGCCGGCGGCCGCGGCGGCTGATAGTCGAGTCTCGCTCTGGCTTCGGCCAGCGGAGCCCCAGGCTGAGGCAGGAGCCTCAATGTCTCAGGCTGTGCAGACAAACGGAACTCGACCATTAAGCAAAACATGGGAACTCAGTTTATATGAGTTACAATGAACACCCCAGTGACTCTCTTACAGGAGACAGTAACACATGGCTTAGAAATTGTGGTTTCAGCTGGGCGCGGTGGCTCACGCCTTTAGTAATCCCAGCACTTTGTGGGGCCGAGGCGAGCGGATCACGAGGTCAGGAGATCAGGACCATCCTGGCTAACACGGTGAAACCACGTCTCTACTAAATATACAAAAAATAAGCCGGGCATAGTGGCGGGCGCCTATAGTCTCAGCTACTCGGAACGCTGAGGCAGGAGAATGGCGTGAACCCACGGGGCGGAGCTTGCAGTGAGCAGAGATCGCCACTGCACTCCCACTTGGGCAACAGAGTGAGACTCTGTCGCAAAAAAAGAAAAGAAAAGAAAAGAAAAACCGAAATTGTGGTTTCACCTCGAAGTCTACACAGTGAATTAATGTGCCCAATTTGTTTGGAAATGTTGAAGAACACCATGACTACAAAGGAGTGTTTACATCCTTTCTGTGCAGACTGCATCATCATAGCCCTTAGAAGTGGCAACAGAGAATGTCTTACCTGTCGAAAAAAACTAGTTTCCAAAAGATCACTAAGGCCAGACCCAGACTTTGATGCCCTCATCAGCAAAATTTATCCAAGTCATGATGAGTATGAAACTCATCAAGATAGAGTATTAGCCAGGATCAGCAAGCACAATAATCAGCAAGCACTCAGTCACAGCATTGAGGAAGGACTGAAGATACAGGCTATGAACAGACTGCAGCGACGCAAGAAACAACAGATTGAAAATGGTAGTGAAGCAGAAGATAATGGTGACACTTCACACTGTAGTAATGCCTCCACACATAGCAATCAGGAAGCAGGCCCTAGTAACAAACGGACCAAAACAACTGATGATTCTGGGCTTGAGCTTGATAATAACAATGCAGCAATGGAAATTGATCCAGTAATGGATGGCACTAGTGAAACTGAATTAGTATTTAGGCCTCATCCCACACTTACGGAAAAAGATGACAGTGCACAGACAAGACACATAAGGACTTCTGGTAACGCCACTGTAGATCACTTATCCAAGTATCTGGCTGTGAGGTTAGCTTTTAAAGAACTTCGAAGCAGGGCTGGGCATGGTGGCTCACGCCTGTAATCCCAGCACTTTGGGAGGCTGAGGCAGGTGGATCACCTGAGGTCGGGAGTTCAAGACCAGCTTGACCAACATGGAGAAACCCTGTCTCTACTAAAAATACAAAATTAGCTTGACGTAGTGGTGCACGCCTGTAATCCCAGCTACTTGGGAGGCTGAGGCAGGAGAATCGCTTGAACCCAGGAGGCGGAGGTTGCAGTGAGCCGAGATCGCATTATTGCACTCCAGCCTGGGCAACAAGAGTGAAACTCTGTCTCAAAAAAACAAAAAAACTTCGAAGCAAAGGTGAATCAAACCAGATGAACCTTGATACAGCCAGTGAGAAGCAGTATAACATTTATATAGCAAGAGCCAGTGGCCAGTTCCCTCTATTAAATGGCTCTTTTTCTTTGGAATTGGTCAGTGAAAAATACTGGAAAGTGAACAAACCCATGAAACTTTACTACGCACATACAAAGGAGCACAAATGAGCTTTTAAAAACCAATTGTGAGACTGAACTTTTTTATAGCCCATTTATTTAATATTAAAGATGTACTAGCATTACTTTTATGGACAGATCTTGGATATGTTGTTCAGTTTTCTTTCTGAGCCAGACTTGTTTACGCTATTCAAATATTTTCCCCTTAAGATTTCCTTTTTGGAAGGGACTACAATTATTCAGTACTTTTTTCTTTTCCTTAAAAAAAAAAAATTTAAAGTTTCTTGTGGTTTTTTTTCCCCACAAAGTGTGGTTCCATTTTGAGCACCCTTTGATTCAGGAATTTTTCATAGTTTCTGTATTCTTAAAGATTCAGTTGGCTGTCCTTTTCTCGCTCCCCTCAAAAGATTTTTAGTCATACAGAATGTTAAATATTATGTATTCTGACTCCCCCCCACCCGCCGCCGGAGTCTTGTATATTTGTAGTTTTCTATATAAACTGTAGTATCTTCATGAAGACCCAAGGCTCAAATTTACTGCCTGAAAAACAATTCTCATAGGATTATTCTTTTTATGGTATTTTCTTCCATAATATCTAATTTTAAAAAGAAGTTCTTTATGAACTTAGTGTCCATTGTCATGCAATATTATTTTTTTTTTTTTCCATTCTTTTTCCCCGTAATTTTGGAATTTCTGGTCCTGGAAAGAATCAAACAAAATCTTAAGTTCCATGAGAACTTGGTTCAGTGGCAGATTTTGCTGAAGAAAGAAAAATTAAATTGGTAGTAAAATATAGTCTTCAAATATAAAAAAAATGCTCTTTGCTGAGAGAAAACCCTGGATTAGTTTGTTAGGGTGCATCTAATTTTTTCATGTGACCATTAGATGGCAGCATTCAGGCGGGATTTCCTGTAATCAGACCAAACAGGCTTCTCCCCTCTCCCCACTTCTACCAAAAACACAAAAACAAGCTATCCTTCTGAATGCCTCAGCTGGAACAGCAATTGAGGGATACTGTTTAGGAATGCAATTGCCAGGGGCAAAACTAAAAGAATTCTACTAGGTAGAGGAGGGGAATAATAATAAGAGTTGATAGTATTTACATATACTAGGCATTCACTGTTCTAAGCCCTTTTACATATGGTAACATAAAGAGTAGGTAAACACATTAACAAACCTCCAGTTCGCAACCCCCCTCTGATATAGAGGGGAACTATAAATTTTTTGTTGTTGTACAGACAGGTCTCACTCTTACCTGGGCTGCAGTGCAGTGACATGTGATCGTAGCTCATTGCAGCCTCCAACTTTTGGGCTCAAGCAATCCTCTTGCCTCAGCCTGCTGAGTAGCTGGGACTACACCGTGCTGGCTATATTTTATTTTATAATAAAATAATAAAGTACATAATATATATTTCATATTGTTAAATATAATATTTATATTATATATAAATATAACATTTATATATACATATAATGTAATATTAATGTTTAATATAATTAAAATATAATATTTACATAATTATAATATAATATAATAAGGCTGGGCATGGTGGCTTATTCTTGTAATCCCGCCACTTTGGGAGGCCAAGGCGGGTGGATCACTTAAGGTCAGGAGTTCGAGACCAGCCAGGCCAACATGGTGAAACCCTGTCTCTACTAAAAATGCAAAAAATAGCTGGGTGTGGTGGCAGGCACCTGTAATCCCAGCTACTCTGGAGGCTTAGGTAGGAGAATCACTTGAACCCAGGAGGTGGAGGTTGCAGTGAGCCGAGATCGCGCCACAGCACTCCAACCTGGGTGACAGAGCAAGACTCCATTTCAATAATCATAATAATAATAGCCATCATGGCCGGGTGCAGTGGCTCATGCCTGTAATCCCAGCACTTTGGCAGGCCGAGGCAGGCGGATCACGAGGTCAGGAGTTCAAGACCAGCCTGGCCAACATGGTGAAATGCCATGTCTACTAATAATACAAAAATTAGCTGGGCATGGTGGTGCACATCTGTAAGTCCAGCTACCGGGACAGCTGAGCCAGGAGAATGGCTTGAACCCAGGAGGCGGAGGTTGCAGTGACCTGAGATTGTGCCACTGCACTCCAGTCTGGGTGACAGAACAAGCCTCCATCTCATAAATAAATAAATAAATAAGTAAAATAGCTATCATAGTGCCAGGCACCTATAGTCCCAGCTACTCAGGAGGCTGGGCAACCACCTTTGGGAAAAAGCTATCTAGTCACAACTGTTTTTTTTTTTTTTTTTTTTTTAATAGAGAGAGTTTTGCCATGTTGCCCAGACTGGTCTTAAACTCCTGGGCTCAACCCATCTGCTCGCTATGGCCTCCCCAAAGTGCTGGAATTATAGGCTTGAGCCACTATGCCCGGCCTACAAATATTATTTTTTTTTTTTTGAGGCAGAGTTTTGCTCTTGTTGCCCAGGCTGGAGTGCAATGGCATGATCTAGGCTCACTGCAACCTCCACCTCCTGGGTTCAAGCGATTCTCCTGCCTCAGCCTCCAGAGTAGCTGGGACTACAGGTGCGTGCCACGACACCCAGCTAATTTTTGTATTTTTAGTATAGACGGGGTTTCACCATGTTGGCCAGGCTGGTCTCGACCTCCTGACCTTAGGTGATCTTCCTGCTTCAGCCTCCCAAAGTGCTGGGATTGCAGGCATGAGCCACCGCACCCAGCATGAAAGAGTGACCTTTGGAAACTGACTGAGTCTGTTCCTCTTCTTGGGAGCTGTTTCTTTCTTTCTTTTTTTTTTTTTGACATGGAGTCTTGCTATGTCGCCCAGGCTGGAATGAAATGGCATGATCTTGGCTCACTGCAACCTCTGCCTCCCAGGTTCGAGCAATTTTCCCCTCTCAGCCTCCTGAGTAGCTGATATTAAGGACACCCGCCACCATGCCCAGCTAATTTTTTGTATTTTTGTAGAGATGAGGGTTTCACCATGTTGGCCAGGTTGGTCTTGAACTCCTGACCTTAGGTGATCCAACCACCTCAGCCTCCCAAAGTGCTGGGATTACAGGTGTCAGCCACAGCGCCTGGCCATTGCACTGTCTTTATATCCAATGCACTCACTTTCTAAAATGCATGGAGGATGTTCTATGTGCTATTTCCAGAGGTCATTTTTGCAGAGATAATGGCATTTGAGATAAAACACCCGTGGTTTATTTGCTCTTTTCACAAGCTGGCCACTGAGTGAACTTTGGAATTGACTCTGATACCTGTTGGTGTAAAGCTCTGTCCAGGCAGTGCTGGATTACAGCAACGCCAGGTAACTCCATGTGGAAGGGAAAGGCCTCTAGTGAGGTGACCCTCTTAAGTGTATTGCCCAATGCCACAAGGGGGGTCAAAGTCTGACCGTTCCGAAAACTTGTTCCTGTTCCCTTGAGCCACTGTGGGATTTCTTCCTGTCTTTAATCACTGGCCATCATAAGCAGTGATTGGAATCGGGTGCATCCCTTCCTTGTCATTTGCTTTGTAGCCTTGCACAAATGGGCTGAGCTGTGGGTAGTTGCTATCTCAGAGGTCACAGGGATCTCCTGGACACACATTCCATGGAGTCTTTTCCTGTTTCCCTTCCCTCTGACCTCACCGGGTTGTCTGGTCACAGTGTTCCCACCCCATTTATGACATTTTCTCCTCTTTGGTCTCCAGGACTCTATGCTGTCCTGCCTCCTCTCTCTCAAGACTTCTTTGCTTCCTTAAGGAGCTTTGCTCTCTCTCCTCAAATATAGGTGACCCTCAAGGTTTGGTTGGATCTGTGTGGTTGAATCCTTTCTCAAATAGCCTGCTTGAACACTGTATACTAACTCACTTCCCCTCACCCCACCCCTGGGGATAGCTCTGGAGTTCAGATCCCTCAACCTGACCTCTGACCTCCACCACACAGTAGCACTGGCCTGCTCTGTCCTTCCCCTTCTGTGCTCCCACCAACCCCCAAGCTCACCTTTCTAGAGCTAGTCAGCTTCCTACACCCTGGACCCACTCTCTTCATGGACAGCCCTGTTTCCATTATGGCAGCCAAAACCCTCCCATTTGTTAGACTCAAATCTCAGGAATGACTTTTGATCATTCACCTGTAAGTAGTAGTAAGGGTCTTCATTGCATTTTACTAATATCAAGTGACTGTTTTTTGTTTTGTTTTGTTTTGTTTTAGACAGAGTCTCACTCTGTTGCCCAGGCTGGAGTGCAGTGGCATGATCTCGGCTCACTGCAACCTCCACCTCCCAGGTTCAAGCAACTCTCTTGTCTCAGTCTCCCAAGTAGCTGGGACTACAGATACTCGCCACCACACCCAGCTAATTTTTGTATTTTTAGTAGAGACGGGGTTTCACCATGTTGGTCAGGATGGTCTCAATCTCCTGACCTCGTGATCCGCCCGTCTCGGCCTCCCAAAGTGCTGGGATTACAGGCTTGAGCCACCGCGCCCAGCCGTAATATTTTCATTGTTAGATTTTTATTTGTATTTTTTAAGCCTTGCTTAACTAAACAAGATCATAAGAAATTTGGCTACCAACTCAGAACTGTTCCTTTCAATATTTTTGTTTAAAAAATTTTTTCAGGCGGCTGGGCGCGGTGGCTCAAGCCTGTAATCCCAGCACTTTGGGAGGCCGAGACGGGTGGATCACGAGGTCAGGAGATCGAGACCATCCTGGCTAACATGGTGAAACCCCGTCTCTACTAGAAAATACAAAACACTAGCCGGGCGAGGTGGCGGGCGCCTGTAGTCCCAGCTACTCGGGAGGCTGAGGCGGGAGAATGGCGTGAACCCGGGAGGCGGAGCTCGCTGTGAGCTGAGATCCCGCCACTGCACTCCAGCCTGGGCGACAGAGCGAGACTCTGTCTCAAAAAAAAAAAAAAAAATTTTTTTTCAGGAGTGTATTCCTCCACCATGATTCCCTCCTCCCACTAATATTAGGCTTAATTATATGCATTTTAAAACTTAATTTTGGCTGGGCGTGGTGACTCACGCCTGTAATCCCAGCATGTTAGGAGGCCGAGGTGGGCGGATCACCTGAGGTCATGAGTTTGAGACCAGCCTGGCCAACATGTTGAAACCCTGTCTCTACTAAAAGTACGAAAAATAGCTGGGCATGGTGGCACGCGCCTGTAATCCCAGCTACAAGGGATGCTGACACAGGAGAATTGCTTGAACCCGGGAGGCAGAGGTTGCAGTAAGCCAAGGTCACACCACTGCATTCCAGTCTGGGCGACAGAGCAAGACTCCATCTCAAAAAAGAAAACCCAACTTAATTTTATCTATTTTTTTTTTTTTTCTGTTTTTTTGAGATGGATTCTTGTCTCTGTCACCCAGGCTGGAGTGCAGTGGTGCGATCTCGGCTCACTGCAACCTCCGCCTCCTGGGTTCAAGCAATTATCCTGTCTCAGCCTCCCTAGTAGCTGGGATTATAGGTGTATGCCACCACACCTGGCTATTTTTTGTATTTTTAGTAAAGACGAGGTTTCGAACTCCTGACCTCAGGTAAACTGACTGTCTCGGCCTCCCAAAGTGCTACGATTACAGGCATGAGCCACTGTGCCTGGCCTTTTTTTTTTTTTTTTTTTTAAGAGACAGAGTCTCACTCTGTTGCCCAGGCGAGAGTGCAGTGGTACAATCATAGCTCACTGCACCCTTGAACCCCTGGGCTCAAGTGATCCCCCACCTCAGCCTCTCAAGTAGCTGAGACTACAGGTGCATGTCACCACATTTTGCTAATTTTTTCTTTTTCTTTTCTTTTCTTTTTTTTTTTTTTTGAGACGGAGTTTCACTGTTGATGCCCAGGCTGGAGTGCAAGGGCATGATCTTGGCTCACTGCAATCCCCACCTCCCAGGTTCGAGCAATTCTCTTGCCTCAGCCTCCCGAGTAGCTGGGATTACAGGCACCCACCACCACGCCTGGCTATTTTTTGTATTTTTTAGTAGAGACAGGGTTTAGCCATGTTGGTCAGGCTGGCCTTGACTTCCTGACCTCAGGCAGTCCACCCACCTTGGCCTCCCAAAGTAATGAGATTACAGGCATAAGCCACCACACCAAGCCAATTTTTTCTTTTTTGTAGAGATGGGGGTCTTTCTATATTGCCCAGGCTGGTCTCCAACTCCTGGCATCCAGCAGCTGCCCTGCCTCAGAGTCTCAAAGTGCTGGGTACAAGCATGGGCCACCATGCCTGATCAATCTCTCCTTTTTAAAATGATTGAATTATTAGCATTTAAATATATAACCATATTAACTTATTCTGACCTAAGAGAGTCCCAGCTTTCTTCTCCTTGACCTATCTGTAAATACAAAGGCTAGAAAAGTACAACCCGAGGCCAGGTGTGGTGGCTGATGCTTGTAATCTGAGCACTTTGGGAGGCTGAGGTGGGCAGATCACCTGAGGTCGGGAGTTCAAGACCAGCCTGACTAACATGGAGAAACCCTGTCTCTACTAAAAATATAAAATTAGCCGGCGTGGTGATGCATGCCTGTAATCCCAGCTACTCTAGAGGCTAAGGCAGGAGAATCGCTTGAACCCAGGAGGCGGAGGTTGCAGTGAGCTGAGATTGCACCACTGCACTCTAGCCTGGGCAACAAGAGCAAAATTCCGCTCCAAAAAAAAAAAAAAAGAAAAGCAGAACCTCCCCGGCATGTAGGTGTGTAAGTAGGTCTTTTTGAACACCTGTGTAAAAGGATGCCTAAGTGCTGGCTTGTTTTTTCCTCACGGTCCAACCTCTAGGATTCGTGCTCAGGCTAGGGTTTGAGTGGCTCCTCCTGACCTGGATCTTGCAGGAGGAGTTTGCGGAGGTTACACAACTTGCTCAATACCTAGGTGACTGGCATCAAATCAGCTTGGGGCTGCCCATCAATGATGTTTAATATAAAGATATGTATCAGAGATTCAGGGGTGGCTAAAGTACCCCCTAATTCTCTTATTCTGTACCAGACATTACTCTGGATTTATAATACTCAGATCTTTTGAATGATATAGTTTTTGCCATTTGATATCTTGTGAGCATTTATTACAAGATTTCAGCCCAGTAAATGACCAAAGAGGTCTTGATCTTATTGCATCATGTTGATTTACCCAAGTTAGGACACTGTGATAAAAGCAAATAAAAATAGCAGACTCTTTAAATATTTGGGTTTGCAAAGACTAACACTCTGGTAGTACAAGAAGAAGAAGGGAAGGAAATGATGACTTATTCAAAACTCACAATGACTGTATTTTACAAATGAGAAACAGAGACAGAATAAAGTTAAGTAATCTGTTACAACGCACATTTTCAGTAAGTGGCAGAGCCCGGACTCATCCACAGGGATCTTGGTCAGGACCGAGATCCAGCTCCCATTCCCACAGCAAATCGCCATTTACTTGGGGTAGCCCCCTGGCTTGGCCAGTGGCTCACACCTGTCATCCCAGCACTTTGGGAAGTCAAGGTGGGCTGACTGCTTGAGGCCAGGAGTTTGAGACCAGCCTGGGGAACATGGGGAAATTCCATCTCTACAAAAAAATACAAAAATTATCTGGGCATGGTGGTGAGCACCTGTAGTCCCAGCTTCCCGGTGGGGAGGGCAGGTGCTGCTGAGGTCAGAGGATTGCTTGAGTCCGGAAAGGCAAGGTTGTGGTGAGCCAAGATAGCACCACTGCACTCCAGCTTGGGCAATGGAGCAAGACCCTGTCTCAAAACAAAACAAAACTAAAAAACCCTTTACATTAAAAAAAGTTTTATTAAAACAACAACAAACTTCAAAGCTGGGAATGGTGGCATGTGCCTGTATTCCCAGCTACTTGTAAGGCTGAAATGGGAATATCCTTTTGAGCCTAGGAGTCAGAGGCTACAATAAGCTATGATCATGTCACTGTACTCCAGCCCGAGTGACGGAGGGAGACCCTATCTTTAAAACCACACAAAAAAATTGGTTGGGCGTGGTGGCTCACACCTGTAATCCCAGCACTTTTGGAGGCCGAGGCGAGCGGATCACCTGAGGTCAGGAGTTTGAGATCAGCCTGGCCAACACAGTGAAACCCTGTCTCTACTAAAATACAAAAATTAGCCAGGTGTGGTGGCTTGGGCCTGTAGTCCCAGCTACTCAGGAGGCTCAGGCAGGAGAATCTTTTGAAACCGGGAGGCAGAGGTTGCAGTGAGCCGAGATCACGCCACTGCACTCCAGCCTGGGCAACAGTATTTATATTTTTTTTTTTTTTGAGACACAGTCTTGCTCTATCACCCAGGCTGGAGTGCAATGGTGCGATCTCAGCTCACTGGAACTTTCGCCTCCCAGGTTCAAGTGATTCTTCTGCCTCAGCCTCCTGAGTAGTTGGGATTACAGGTGCCCACCACCATGCCCGGCTAGTTTTTGTATTTTTAGTAGAGATGGGATTTCACCACGTTGGTCAGGCTGGTCTCGCACTCCAGGCCTCAGGTGATCCACCCGCCTTGGCCTCCCAAAGTGCTGGGATCACAGGCATGAGCCACCAAGCCTGGTGCTAAAAAATTTAAATGTAAATAAAGTTTCAAGGAAAAGAGCTAGAACCAAAAAAAAAAAAAGTCTATTTTCTATGGGATGTATAGAAAGAGCAGTACCTATTACTTATGCAGTGAAACTTACAATTTGAATGAGACAGTTCAGAGCCAGAGGGTTGTGTTGAGCCACTGGCCAGCTGCGCATTAGAATCCTGATACACAGACACACACAAACACACAAAATAATAGCCAGGTGTGGAAGCAAATGCTCTATGCACATTGCCTGTGTGTCCTTAACAGTACATTAGTGGCGTCTGGGCTTTGAATCAGTCTTTGACTTTCTGTCCTTTCACAATCCTGTGCTGGTCAATGAGATACTTGAAGGCGGGTCCTCCTCTAGTGCATTTTCTCTACCACCTATGACCACAGTCATCTTTTCGAATCTGCCTTCCCTCTTTAATTGTAATAAATGAAGACGTATCTACTTTGTAAATTTGCTCTTCGGTAAATCCAAGGACTCTAGCTGGACCCTCACAGGGCCAGTTAAGAGCTGAGTGGATTGTCTGTTTAAAGGAAGTCATACTGAGTTGTTAATGAGGCTTGAGAAGGCAGTAATTGCTTTCAAAGGAGAAACTAGTTAACACAAATGTATCTTTAATTAGCTTACAGTGGGAAGTGATATTTTTGGACAGGGCCCCTGGTATCCCTACATTCCCTTCTTCCCCACTTCACACTTAGCCAGCCAGGGAAGAAAATTAAGGTACCGATCTTGCATCTAAATCTTTTGTAATTCTGCTTCTCTTGGGAAAGAAAGTATCACCTGGGAGCCAGTCCTGCTTGACCGTTTTATTAGGAATCTAGAATCTATATATGTCATATCTCATCTTTAGTAAAAGAATCCGAGAGGTCACAGAGTGGCATTAAACCTAGTGCAATAACATTGACATTCATGTAGAAACTTCACTTCTGGCTGGGTGCGGTGGCTCACGCCTGTAATTCCAGCACTGTGGGAGGCTGAAGCAGGCAGATCACTTGAGGTCAGGAGTTCGAGACCAGCCTGGCCAACATGGTGAAACCCTGTCTCTACTAAAAATATAAAAATAAGGCCAGGTGCGTTGGCTCACATCTTTAATCCCAGCACTTAAAGGAGGCCGAGGCTGGCGGATCACCTGAAGTTGGGAGTTCGAGACTAGCCTGACTAACATGTAGAAACCCTGTCTCTACTAAAAATACAAAATTAGCTGGGTGTGGTGGCAGATGCCTGTAATCCCAGCCACTCGGGAGGCTGAGGCAGGTTAATCACTTAAACCCCGGAGGCAGAGGTTGCAGTGAGCTGAGATTGCACCACTGCACTCCAGCCTGGGAGACAGAGCGAGACTCCACCTCAAAACATGAAAAAAAAGAAGCTTCTTCTCTTCTGCCTGGTATCTCACACTCATTTAGGAGCACTCTTGGAAAAATAAAAAAGGGTAATGTGACAGAAATTGTAGGGCTTGGGATCTACATGCTAAATCCTGGCTTCCACCCCTCCTTCCTGGCTTTATGGTCTCAGAATCTTAGGCAAGTCACTTCACTGATCTGGAATTTATTAGTGTGTTTGAAAGTACTGGGCACATAGTAGGCCCTTTGTAAATATTAGTTTTTTTCTGCCTATAACTGGGATCTGCCAGGAAATACATGCTAAACTCAGGAAGGGAGATTGGATTAAGAGTCCTTGTTGAGTGCTGTAGGGGAGGAAAAGTAATTTTCTCTCAGCATTTCACTGTTCTTAGTTGGAATGAACCCCTGTAAACAAAAACCAGATGAATGACAGAAAAACAGAAGTTCATTAACCTAAATATTTTCTGTATATAGGGGAGACATGCAGGGAAAAATGAGTAAATCTCCCAGAGTAAAAAACAATCTCAAAGAGGTGGCTTTGAATTCAGGCTTCAATACTTGAGACAAAGAAAGAAAGGTGTGGGTACAGTCCTGGGGGAGGTGACCAGGAAAATCAGCTAAAGGGTAAGGTTTGTTACACAGATTTAAGTTGATGCATTCTCCATCGATTAGTTTCTAGAGGGTGCTGTGGCCCATGCCAGTAATCCCAGCTCCTCTGGAGGCTGAGGTGGGAGGATCTCTTGAGGCCAGGAGTTCGAGACTGGGCCGGTCAAGATGGTGAGATTTACCCCCACTACGACACAAAAGACAACATGGATCAACAGATGTTTTCTTCTAGCCATAAGACAATGACAATCTCTAATGACGTAAAATAGTGGTACATGAAAAGTATATGTAATTTTATAAGAAACTCATGTCAGCTAACTATATGGTAAAGTTAGGCTACCTTCTTTCTTCTAGATTCTCAGATACGTAAGAGCTCAACCTAAAGATTCTCAAGTTATTAGAATTTAAACAGTTCAAGCCAGCTGTGCAGAGGGGATTTTTGAAACTTGTGGAGAAACTATCAACTAATAGGAATTACTCACCAAATCATGGCTGTAATGAGCTTTAGATGTGTTCATTTGACATAAGAGAGGAAATCCGTCAGAGTTCAAGCTGGAAAACCGAAATCACTCTGGGTATTTCAAGCAGGGGGTTTGAACTGGGGAATCAGGTGTTTATAACAAGGTTGAAGAACAGGAGGTCAAAGGAAGCTTCTAGGTTTACAGTGTTGCTGTGGTGCTGGACGTCAGTCAGTTGTGGCCGTCACACAAGAAAAAAACCCCCAAAACATAAAACAACTAAACTGATATTTCAACCACAGCCCACAAGAGTGGGCCAGGACATGTATTCTGAGCCTAAACAGTTTGACTGTTGGGAAAAACACTTTTCCCTGTACACTTTTTTTTTTTTTTTTCAGACAGGGTTTTGCTCTGTTGCCCAGGCTGGAATGTAGTGGCACGATCTTGGCTCACTGCGACCTCTGCCTCCTGGGTTCAAGTGATTCTTCTGCCTCAGCCTCCCGAGTAGCTGGGATTACAGGCACCTGCCACCATGCCCGTTTAATTTTGTATTTTTAGTAGAGACAGGGTTTCACCCTGTTGGCAGGCTGGTCTTGAACTCCTTACCTCAGGTGATCCACCTACCTCGGCCTCCCAAAGTGTTGGGGTTACAGGCGTGAGCCACCGCGCCCGGCCTCTTTCCTGTATTCTCTCACACAATACTTGTGATATCAGATGTGTGGGGGTTTTTACCACCACACCAGGCAATTCTATGACAAACACCAACTGGGTGGCCACTTCAATTCTGATACTATCTAACTGGAGATAGTGTCAGATCCCACAAGTTAAGGGCTCAGTCCCACAAGCTGCCTCCACTTCAGACACCAATTACAAGTCCCACTTTCGACCTACTGGCTATAAATTGGGGGTCCCACGATCCCCTTCTAAGGTTCAGTGATTTGCTAGCATAACCCATATAACTCAGGAAAACATTTTATTATATTGACTGGTTTATTGCATAGGGTATTATAAAGGATATGGATGAATAACTGGATGAAGAGGTACCTAAAGCAAGGTCCAGAAGGGTCCCAAGCACAGGATCGTCTGTCCCTGTGTACTTGGGGTGCACCACCCTCTCATCACCTCCACCTGTTCAACAACGTGGAAGCTCATAAAATCTTGTCTTTCAGGGTGTTTGTGGAGCTTAATCTGTAGCTCCCTTCCCCTCCACTCTTTCCTGGAGGTTGGTGGGTGGGCTGAAAGTTTCGACCCTCTAATCACTTGGTCCTTCTGGTGACCAGCCCCATCTTGAGGCTATCTAAGGGCACCCACCTTAAGCCACCTTATTAGCATAAACTCAATTGTGATCAAAAGTGGCTCCTTATAAATAACAAAAGACAATCCTAGCACTCAGGAAATTCCAAGGGTTTTAGACACTTTGTACCAGGAACCAGGTATAATATTTCTTATTATACCAGAATTCCCTTCTAAACTAGATATTTAAATAAGAACCAGAGTGTCACAGTACTCAGAATCATATCAAGGGCCAGGTACCATGGCTCATGCCTGTAATCCCAGTACTTTAGGAGGCCCAAGTAGGAAGGTCACTTGAGGCCAGGAGTTCAAGACCAGCCTGGGCAACAAAGCAAGACCCCTGTCTCTACAAAAATATAAAACAAAATAAAATAAAAACAAAACCCAAAGAAACAAAAAACAAAATTGTATGAAAAATCAACTCAAATGAGAAAGAAGAACAGATGGAAATTTTAGAACTGAAAAATATAGTCATATAAATAATTAAAAATCCAAATCTATGACTGGGTTTAACAGTAGAATGTAAAGGACAGAGGAAAGAATCAGTGAATGCATATGTAAAGCAATAGCAATTACCCAATCCGAACAAGAGAGAGAAAACAGAAAAAAACGAAGAGCTCTTCAGGGACATGTGGGACTACAACAAAAGATCTAACATTCATGCTACTGAAGTCTCAGAACAGAGGACAAAGAGGGCAAGGCTGAAAAAGTAATCAAGAAATAATGATTGAGACTGGGCGCTATAGCTCATGCCTGTAATTCCAGCACTTTAGGAGGCCCAGGTGGGCAGATTGCTTGAGCCCAGGAGTTCAAGACCAGCCTCTGTCTCTAAGAAAAAAAAAAAAAAAAAGCAAAACCAAAGATGAAAACAAGTCAGGTGTGGTGGCATGTGCCTGTAGTCCTTGAAACTGGAGAGGCTGAGGTGGGAGGATTGCTTGAGCCCAGGAGTTTGAGGCTGCAGTGAGCCACAATCACACTACTGCACTTTAGCCTGGTGACGGAGCAAAACCCTGTCTCCTAATGTAAGAAAACAACAACAACAACAAAAGGCCAGGCACAGTGACTCACACCTGTAATCTCAGTGCTTTGGGAGGCCAAGGTGGGCAGATCACCTGAGGTCAGGAGTTTGAGACTAGCCTGGCCAACATGGTGAAATCCCGTCTCTACTAAAAATACAAAAATTAGTCGGGCATGGTGGTGCATGCCTGTAATCCCAACTACTCTGGAGGCTGAGGCAGGAGACTCTCTTGAACCCAGTGAGCCAAGTTCATGCCACTGCACTCCAGCCTGGGAGGCAGAGTGAGACTTTGTTTCCAAAAAAGAGAGAGAGAGAAGAAATAATGGTTGAAAATGTCTGAAATTTGGCAAAAAATAAATAAATGTACAGATTTAAAAGCTCTAAATGAACATCAGACAACATAAGCCTAATGAAATCCATGCTAAGTCACATCACAGTCAAACTTGGCATGAACTTCAAACTCTTGAATACCAAAGACAGGAAGAAAATCCTGAAAGAAGCGAAAGAGAACTGATATCTATAGAGGTTAAACTATTTGAGTGACAACACATTTCTCATTGAAACAATGGAGGCCAAAAGGAGGTGGCATGGCATTTTTGAAGTGCTGAAAGAAAATAACTGTCAACTGAGAATTCTATATCCCACAAAAATATCCTTCAATAATGAAGGGAAATTGAATCATTCTCAGTTGGTCGCCAACTTTAAAAAAAATGTCTAAAAGAATTTCTCTAGCTGGGTGAGGTGGCTCACGCTTGTAATCCCAACACCTGGGGAGGCTGAGGCGGGTGGATCACCTGAGGTTGGGAGTTTGAGACCAGCCTGACCAACATGGAGAAACCCGGTCTCTACCAAAAATAGAAAATTAGCCGGGCATGGTGGCGCATGCCTGTAATCCCAGCTACACAGGAGGCTGAGGCAGGAGAATTGCTTGAACCCGGGAGGCAGAGGTTGCAGTGAGCCAAGATAGTGCCATTACACTCCCGCCTGGGCAACAAGCATGAAACTCTGTCTCAAAAAAAAAGAAAGAAAAGAAATTTGTCTAGACAAAAAGCAAATGACAAAAGAAGGACTCTTGGAACATCAGAAAAGACTAAAAAACAATAGTGAAAAAAAGTATAAATACAATCAACTTTCCTTCTCTTGCATTTTCTAAATGCATCCTTAAGGGATGCATTCCAAGATCCCTAGTCAATGCCTGAAACCTTGAATAGTACTAAACTCCATATATACTATTTTTGTTTTTCTTTTTATTACTTCTTTTTATTATACTTTAAGTTCTGGGATACATGTGCTGACCGTGCAGGTTTGTTACATAGGTATACATGTGCCATGGTGGTTTGCTGCATCCATCAACCTGTCATCTAGGGTTTTGTTTTTTTTTTGAGACGGTGTCTTGCTCTTGTTGCCCAGGCTGGAGTGCAGTGGCACAATCTTGGCTCACTGCAACCTCTGCCTCCCAGGTTCAAGCAATCTTCCTGCCTCAAGCCCCCTAGAAGCTGGGATTACAGGCACACACCACCACACCCAGCTAATTTTTGTATTTTTAATAGAGACGGGGTTTCACCATGTTGGCCAGGCAGGTCTTGAACTCCTGACCTCAGGTGATCCTCCCACCTTGGCCTCCCAAAGTGCTGGGATTACAGGCGTGGGCCACCGAGCCCAGCCCCATCATCTAGGTTTTTTTTTTTTTTTTTTTAGACGGAGTCTCGCTCTGTCGCCCAGGCTGGAGTGCAATGGCGCAATCTCGGCTCACTGCAAGCTCCGCCTCCTGGGTTCATGCCATTCTCCTGCTCAGCCTCCCGAGTAGCCGGGACTACAGACGCCTGCCACCACGCCCAGCTTATTTTTTGTATTTTTAGTAGAGACGGGATTTCACCATGTTAGTCAGGATGGTCTTGACCTCCTGACCTCGTGATCTGCCTGCCTAGGCCTCCCAAAGGGCTGGGATTACAGACATGCCCATCATCTAGGTTTTAAGCCCTGCATGCATTAGATATTTGTCCTCATGCTATCCCTCCCCTTGCCCCCACTCCCTAACAGACCCCAGTGTGTGATGTTCCCCTCCCTGTGTCCATGTGTTCTCATTGCTCAACTCCCACTCACTTATGATTGAGAACATGCAGTGTTTGGTTTTCTGTTCCTGTGTTAGTTTGCTGAGAAAGATGGTTTCCAGTTTCATCCATGTCCTTGCAAAGGACATGAACTCATTCTTTTTTATGGCTGCATAGTATTCCATGGTGTACATATTATTAAGTCAAGGACTTTCACCTTTTCATTTAAAGGAAGTGCTTTACAGCTTCTCTGTGGCATATCCAAATTGCTAGCATCACTATTCTGAAATTTTGGGCCATTATTAAGTAAAACACAACACTGCAATATCCTGACGGTCAATCTGAGAATGGGACAACTGAGAAGGCTACAAAGCGATTGAGGGTGCACAGCATAAGGAGCATGGATACACTGGACGAAGGGATGAATCACATCCCAGGCACGATGGGGCAGGACAGTGCGAGATTTTGTCATGCTCCTTGGAACAGCGCGTAGCTTAAAACTTATGAACTGCTGGCCGTGCACGGTGGCTCATGCCTGTAATCCCAGCACTTTGGGAGGCTGAGGTGGGTGGATCACCTGGGGTCAGGACTTCAAGACCAGCCTGACCAACATGGAGAAGCCCCGTCTCTACTACAAACACAAAATTAGCTGGGCATGGTGGCACATGCCTGTAATCCCAGCTACTCAGGAGGCTGAGGCAGGAGAATTGCTTGAATCCGGGAGGTGGAGGTTGCGGTGAGCTGGGCTCATGCCACTATACTCCAGCCTGGGCAACAAAAGCAAAACTCAGTCTCAAAAAAAAAAAAAAGAAGAAGAAAAAAAACGACTTATGAACTGTTTATTTCTGGAATTTTCCATTTATGGTTTCAGAAGGTGGTTGACTGCAGGTAACTGAAACCATGAAAAGCGAACCCACAAATAAGGGGGTCTACTGCACTCTTCTTCAGGGGCAGTCTGTGTATTGCAGCACCTTCAGTTGTTACTCTGAAAGCCCTGCTGGTGCTGTGGCACGTTTTGGAAACAGGGTGTGTTCTATAATGTTCCAATTAAATATTGGCATTTTCACAGCCCTCTGACTTGGGCTATGAACTTCACAAGCGTTTTTCCAGTGATACAGTTCCTTTCTCTTCTGCCCTGTACTCTCTCTCTGGCTGCAGAGTCGACGGTTGATTTCCTCTAAGCCCTGACCCCTGTTTATTCTGCTTTGTTTTGTTTTATTTTTCCTTCATTATGTAAAACAAGAAGGCTGGAGGAGGCTAGAGTGGGAGGCATTCCATTCCTCAGCTGGGATAAAGCTCTGGCAAAGTCCTTCCCTTTGGAGAGTAGGCTTTTGCTATGAAGAAAGCTCTGGATATGCTCCTCAAACCTGTCCACACTCAGCCTTCCTTAATTTATCAAAAATATTACCATTTACGTGTTCCTACCTAATGTGTCAAAAAATTTTATTGATTATCAATCTGTTCATTTTTTTTTTTTTGAGATGGACTCTTGTTCTGTCACCCAGGTTGGAGTGCTGTGGTGCCATCTCAGCTCACTGAAACCTCCATCTAGTAGCTTCAAGCGTTTCTCATGCCTCAGCCTCCTGAGTAGCTGGGACTACAGGCATAAGCCACCATGCCCAACTAAGTTTTGTATTTTTAGTAGAGATGGGGTTTCACCATATTGGCCAGGTTGGTCTCGAACTCCTGACCTCAAGTGATCCACCCACATTGGCCTCCCAAAGTGTTGGGATTACATGCGTGAGCCTAGCCTTTATTATTATGTATTTATTCTTAAGACAGGGTCTTGCTCTGTCACCCAAGTTGGAGTGCAGTGTCAAAATCATAGCTTGCCAAAGCCTCAAAATCCTGGGCTGAAGTGCTCCTCCTGCCTGAGCCTCCTGTGTCCAGCCCAGAGTGGTTTTAGATATGTAGGGTTTACCATTATCTTAGAGTCAGGTTCTAGTAATCCACCCAATGCCTGGGTATTTTTGTTTCCTTAGTAAATGGACACAGGTATCTTTGGGGAGTTCAGGAGGAAGATTTATAGTATATACTCATAGCGGGGTAAGATCTTTTTTCAAGAGTCCTTCTTCAACATCCCCTTCATCTGGGTCTATGAACTGTTTGAAGTCAGGGAATTGGTTGAGAAGCTGGGTCTCTCAATTTTGGTGACTTATATCAAGTTTTTGTTCACCAGATCAAATTGTGTCTTTAGTAGTCTACCCATCAATTTGTGAACACCAAAGATCCCCGTGGATCATCTGACAGGTTACCCTTCTGATCCACTGCCCATTATGACAACGTTGCTCATCTTTCTCTATTGACTAGTGCTGCCACTTGGCTTCTACCACCCCAGGATTCCACCATTAACATTAGAATCAAGGAGCCCATCTCAACAGTTCCATTGTGTAACACCATCTTATACCTGTAGAGGACAGCAGCCACAGAACTGTTCAAAAACACTGGTGCTCCTCTTACCAAAGGACTTCTCAATACTCTGGTGAAGGGATTGTCCTCTGGTTTCTTCTGAGGGATACACTGAAAGGGTGGAAGAGTGTGTTACTCATGACAAATCTACTCCAACATTCCTTTCTCACCAAGACTTAGATCCTTCTCTATTATTCCAAGAAACTTCTAGTATCTTTTTTTTTTTTTTTTTTTTGGAGACAAGGTCTTGCTCTGTCACTCAGGCTGGAGTGCAGTGGCACAATCATGACTCATTACAGCCTCAACCTCCCAGACTCAAGCAGTCCTCCTTCCTCAGCCTCCAGAGTAGCTAGCACCACAGGGGCGTGCCACCACACCCAGCGAAGTTACATATTTTTTTTGTAGAGACAGAGGTCTCATCATGTTGCTCAGGCTGGTCTGAAATTCCTGGGTTCAAGAGATCCACCCTCCCCAGCCTCCCAAAGTGCTGGGATTACAGGTGCAAGCCACTATGTGCCCAGACAGAAGTCGTAGTATCTTAACCTAATTTAATGAAGGCCACTGTTAAGTATGGTTTCATCAACCAACTCAGCAAACTAAAAAGCCACTCCCGGCTGATTGAGCTAACACACTGAAACCAGAATCTCTCGTACTACAAATAAATCAATAATTTCAACTTTATATTCCTTTTTGTCTGGTTTAGAATCCACTCCCACATAGAAATCCTCTGTTGATAATATATATTAGCAACATTTTGCAATTCTTTTCTTGTATAAGCTTCTCCTCTGGTGTCAAATGTTCTACTCATCTTCTACGGGTATGCTAAGATCTGATTCTGGTTGTGGATCTGAAAGCAAAGAAGCACTGACATTCCATCGCAAGGTTAGTGCCTTTAGCCAAGTCATTACAGGATCTTCATGCAAGGTATGGCCAGTTTATGAAAGAGGGCAGGAGGAATGGGTTTACCTATCAAAGGAGACTCAGTGGGATTTGGGGTTTCAAGACAATAGAATTCATTCCAAGCTATAAAAATGTTCCCATTCCAAGTTCAAGGATTTCTTTTCTTTCTCTTTCTTTCTCTTTCCCTCCCTCCCTCCCTCCCTCCCGCCCCCCTCTCTCTCTTTCTTTGAAACAGAGTCTTGCTCTGTTGCCCAGGTTGGAGTGCAGTGTCTCAATCTGGGCTGACTGCAACCTCCACCTCCCGGGTTCAAGCAATTCTCCTGTCTCAGCCTCCTGAGTAGCTGGGATTACAGACGCCTGCCACCAAGCCCAGCTAATGTTTGTATTTTTTAGAGATGGGGTTTCACCATGTTGCCCAGGCTGGTCTCGAACTCCTGACCTCAAGAAATCCACTCACCTCGGCCTCCCAAAGTGTTGGGATTACATACATGAGCCACTGCACCTGGCCATTTCTTTCTCTTTTAAGAGATGGAGTCTTACTGTTGCCCAAGATGGAATGCAGTGCTGTGATTATAGCTAGGACCACAGATATGTGTCACAACACCTGGCTTTTTTTTTTTTTTTTTTTTTTTTTGAGATGGATTCCCACTCTGCCACCCAGACTGGAGTGCAGTGGCGCGATCTGGGCTCACCACAACCTCCACTTCCCAGGTTCAAGTGATTCTCCTGCCTCAGCCTCCCGAGTAGCTGGGATTATAGGCACCTGCCAGCATGCCTGGCTAATTTTTGTATTTTTAGTAGAGATGAGGTTTCACCATGTTGGCCAGGCTGGTCTCAAACTCCTGACCTCAGGTGATCCACCTACCTTGGCCTCCCAAAGTGCTGGGATTACAGGCATGAACCACCATGCCCAGTCCTGGCTAATTTTTTAATTTTTTGTAGAGACAGCCAGGCTATGCTGCCCAGGCTGGTCTCAAACTCCTGGTCTCAAGCAATGCTTCTTCCTCAGCCTCCTGAAGTGCCGAGATTATAGGACTACAGGCATGTGCCATCATGCTCAGCCCCATAAACAACTTCTGTATGTATAGCTGTGTGTAAAAAGGCGATCATCAAATGCACATGTATAAGTTCATTTATTCATTTCATTTTTTTTTATTCGAGACAGAGTCTCACTCTGTTGCCCAAGCCATTTTTTTTTTTTAAACTTTAAATAGCTGGGACTCCTGAAGCAGTACTCCCAAGAACTCATGGATACCGAGGGTTTCCAATTAATTCCAAAATTTCACATATGGTCCAATTTCATCACAGTGCCCAAGAAGTTCATCTGAATTTATGCCATGTTACCCATAGCCAGAATTCAGAGCAATTCTGGAATCAGGCAATTTGACACCTGTAAACTGTTCAAGTCTAGGGTCTGCATCAACTCTCCCCAACTTTTTTGAGATGGGGTTTTGCTGGGCTCCCCAGGCTGGTCTAGAGAACTCCTGGGTTCAAGCAATCCTCCCACCTCAGCCTCCCGAGTGGCTAGGACTACAGGCATGTGCCATCACGCTCAGCCCCATAAACAACTTCTATATGTATAGCTCTGTGTAAAAAGACCATTGTCAACTGCACATATATAAGTTCATTTATTCATTTCTTTCTTTTTTTTTTGTTTTTAATTTGAGACAGAGTCTCACTCTGTCGCCCAGGCTGGAGTGCAGTGGTGATCTCAGCATACTGCAACCTCCACCTGCCAGGTCTAAACGATTCTCTGCCTCAGCCTCCCAAGTAGCTGGGACTACAGATGTGTGCCACCACGCCTGGATAATTTTTGTATTTTTTGGTAGAGATGGGGTTTCACCACATTGGCCAGGCTGGTCTCAAACTCTTGACCTCAGGTGATCTACCCACCTTGGCCTCCCAAAGTGCTAGGATTACAGGCGTGAGCCTCCGC
Source organism: Theropithecus gelada (assembly GCF_003255815.1). NCBI lineage: Eukaryota > Metazoa > Chordata > Mammalia > Primates > Cercopithecidae > Theropithecus > Theropithecus gelada. Next base: position 75,127,144 of record NC_037683.1, read on the forward strand.
ACCTGGCCCGTTTATTCATTTCAAGGGCTGTGGTTCCCGAAATGTCACCAAGTTTGTTATGTTATTGTCCACCAGATTCTAACAACCTCAAATTGGGTTTCTTTATCCTCTGCTCTTTTTCTTTTCTTCTCTTTGCTTTTTTTCTTCTGATTTTTAAGTCTTCGTTCTTTTAGACTTCACATAAGAATATTCTGATGAATGCCAGTTGTGGTGGCTCATGCCTGTAATCCCAGCACTTTGGGAGGCCGAGGCCGGCGGATCACGAGGTTAGGAGTTTGAGACCAGCCTGGCCAACATGGTGAAACCCCATCTCTACTAAAAATACAAACAATAGCTGGGCATGGTGGTGGGCGCCTGTAATCCCAGCTACTCGGGAGGCTGAGGCAAGAGAATCGTTTGAACCCGGGAGGCGGAGGTTGCAGTGAACTGAGACCACGCCATTGCACTCCAGCCTGGGCAACAGAGCACGACTCTGTCTCAAAAAAAAATAAAAAATAAAAAAAAATAGTATTCTGATGAGACTTCTGAATAAGAGGTGGAAGCTGGCTCAGGGCAAAATATTTGTACTAGAGCAGAATAGGCAGGGGAGGAACAAAAGTGGAGGCAGGCCAGGTGCAATAGCTCATTCCTGTAATCCCAGCACTTTGGGAGGCTAAGGCGGTGGATCACCTGAAGTTGGGAGTTTGAGACCAGCCTGACCAACATGGAGAAACCCCGTCTCTACTAAAAATCCAAAAAAATTAGCCGGGCGTGGTGGTGCATGCCTGTAATCCCAGCTACTCGGGAGGCTGAGGCAGGAGAATTGCTTGAACCTGGGAGGCGGAGGTTGCAGTCAGCTGAGATCAGGCCATTGCACTCCAGCCTGGGCAACAAGAGCAAAACTCAAAAAAAAAAAAAAAAAAAAAAAAAATGGAGGCAAAGGAAAAAACTCCCTGAAAACTCATACAATGGCAGGGAGTGAATGTGCCTCTCAGGAATCTCTTGCCTTTTTCACCCAAACATTAAGCCCTCCTGAATCTGCTTTTGGCTTCCATTATAGCCTCTGTTTGGGTTTATTCGGAAAACGAATTGTTTTGAGAAAGCACTATATAACTGTGCTTCCTCTGGTCTCACACCATACTACAACAATCAATACAAAAGACTTCCATGGTCAGGCTAGGCGTGGTGGCTCATGCCTGTAATCCCAACGCTTTTGGAGGCCAAGGCAGGCGGATCACTTGAGGTCAGGAGTTTGAGACCAGCCTGGCCAACCCCGTCTCTACTAAAAAAAAAAAAAATGCTGGGCCGGGCGCGGTGGCTCAAGCCTGTAATCCCAGCACTTTGGGAGGCCGAGACGGGCGGATCACGAGGTCAGGAGATCGAGACCATCCTGGCTAACACGGTGAAACCCCGTCTCTACTAAAAAATACAAAAACTAGCCGGGCGAAGTGGCGGGCGCCTGTGGTCCCAGCTACTCGGGAGGCTGAGGCAGGAGAATGGCGTGAACCCGGGAGGCGGAGCTTGCAGTGAGCTGAGATCCGGCCACCGCACTCCAGCCTGGGCGACAGAGCCAGACTCAGTCTCAAAAAAAAAAAAAAAAAAAAAAAAAAAAATGCAAAAATTAGTTGCGCGTGGTGGTATGTGCCTGTAGTCCCTGCTACTCCGGAGGTTGAAGCAGGAGAATCACTTGAAACTGTGAGGTGGAGGTCACAGTGAGCTGAGATCACACCACTGCACTCTAGCCTGGGCAACAGACCAAGACTGTCTCAATGGAATAAAAAAAGAAGATGATGACTTCCGTGATCCCAAAATATATGGGGATTTCTCCCCAGGAACAAGCAAGCAGTTGGTTCTGAGGCAGACACCAGCTGGGTGCCCTCCACTTCAATTCTGACACTCTATCTAGAGATAGTGGCAGATCCCAAGGGTTGAGGGCTCAGTCCCCAAGACACCAGTTGCAATTCTAGACCTCCAGAACTTCTAACAGATCAGCTTCAAGCTGGGGATTCCATGATGCCTTCTTTGGGTTTGATTAATTTGATAGAACAGCTTACAGAACTCAGGGAACCACTTATGTCTACTGATTTTTTTATAAAGGATATTACAAATAACACAGATGAAGAGATAAGCAGGGTGAGGTAGGTATGGGAGAAGGGGCGAGGACCTTCCATGGCCTCTCTGCATGTGCCACTCCGTGTATATTCAGCTATCCAGAAGCTCTCTGAAACCTGTCCTCCTGGGTTTTTGTGTGTGTGTTGTTTTTGTTTTTTGAGACAGAGTCTCGCTCTGTCGTCTAGGCTGGAGTGCAGTGGCACGATCTTGGCTCATTGCAACCTCCACCTCCCGGGTTCAAGTGATTCTCCTGACTCAGCCTCTTGAGTAGCTGGGACCACAGACGCCTATCACCATGCCCGGCTAATTTTTGTATTTTTAGTAGAGACAGGATTTCACCATGTTGGCCAGGCTGGTTTCAAACTCCCGACATCAAGTGATCCGCCCGCCTTGGCCTCCCAAAGTGCTGGGATTACAGGTGTGAGCCGGCCTTTGGTTTTTATAGAGGCTTCATTAGGAGCCATCCGTCACATTAGCATACAAAAAGGCAGGAGTCTGGAGATTCCCAGGACTTTAGGAGTTGTAGGCCAGGAAATGGGATGAATACCAGATATGTATTTCACAACATCACACACACAAATAAAAAACTCTCAATGCATTTCAAGCAGAGGAGAATTAAATGTCAGGAATAGGTGCATACAAAGCCACTCGAAAAACTGGAAGAGCAAAAACCGGGGAATACCAACACTATCTTCAAGTCAACCACTGAAGGTCTAGTCTAGCACACAGAAATTCCTGCTGGGGAACTGCAGGACATCCCCATTGATGGACACAGCTTCCCAGCTACATCAAGGTGGGGTGCTGGTAAGGAAGCACATCATGTCTGCAGTGGTCTATGCATCTGTCTGCTGCAGTCAGAAAATAAGAAAACAGTTTTTACCTTTGTTCCATTTCCCAATTCTCTCTCTCTCTCTCTCTCTTTTTTTCTTTTGAGGCAGAGTCTTGCTCTATCACCCAGGCTGGAGTGGTGCGCTCTCGGCTCACTGAAACCTCTGCCTCCCTGGTTCAAGCGATTATCGTGCCTTAGCTTCCTGAGTAGCTAGGACTACAAGCACACCCACCAAACCTGGGTACATTTTTTCCGTATTTGTAGTAGAGATGGGGTTTCACCATCTTGGCCAAGCTGGTCTTGAAGTCCTGTCCTCAAGTGACCCACCCGCCTTAGCCTCCCAAAGTGCTGGGATTACAGGAGCGAGCCACCGCATCCAGCCCCAATTCTCATTCATATATATATATATATATATATTTTTTTTTTTGGCAGGAGGCAAATAACATCCATCACCGCAGAGCCAAAGGGATCTGGGAATTATTGTTCCCTGGCTTCCAGTCCCTCTGATACATAGAAAGAACATAGACAGGAATAAGAATAAATGCAGATTACCTCCTCCCTCCAATCCTTCCCCACAACCCCCACCATCTGGCACTGAGGAGATCTCCCAACTTTTATGAAGGCTGTAATTTCAATTCCAAATGGCTGAAAATCTCTTCAGAGACATTCAGCCCAGCCCTCCTAGCTCACCACTCGCCTCCACCTGCCACACAGACATTTTACCTACTGTTCTTTGTGGTGTATTTTCCTGCCCTCTTTTCCATCTCTACTTTCCTGCCTCTCTGAATAGTCTGAGCCTCCTGGGTACAGAGCCCAGAATCTGTTAAGGGTGATTGGAGGAGGAAACTTAGCAGATAAGCAAGAATGAGAACAAGTTCTATTTTCCCCTAGTCTAAGTACAAGTAATGTTCTGATTACTCTGTCCTCTCTTCCCCATATTAGAACAACTGGAATGTTAAAACTTCATTCTCTTGCTAAAACTGTCATGAGACAGCTGGAGATGGTACATTTACAAAAAATCCAGTTCTAGATGGCTAACTTTCAAAGTAAGATGACAGTAAAAATGTATATCTTAATATCCTTTGTACTTTTGCCGGGCACAGTGGCTCACGCCTGTAATGATGGATCACGAAGTCAGGAGATGGAGACCATCCTGCCTAACACGGTGAAATCCCGGCTCTACTAAAAATACAAAAAAAAAAAAAAAATTGGCCGGGCTGGTGGCACGTGGCTGTAGTCCCAGCTACTCAGGAGCTCAGGAGCCTGAGGCAGGACGATCGCTTGAACCCGGGAGGTGGAGGTTGCAGTGAGCCAAGATCACGCCACTGCACTCCAGCCTGGGCGACAGAGCGAGATTCCGTCTCAAAAACAACAACAACAAAATATCCTTTGTACTTTTACACACACACATATATGTATATACAGTATATATCAGTATATATATATGTGTATACACACACACACACACACACACTCTCTCTCCTTTTTTTTTTCCTGAGTCTCGTTCTGTGGCCCAGGCTGGAGTGCAGTGGTGCGATCAGATCTCACTGCAGCCTGAAACTCCCGGACTCAAGCAATCCTCCCACCTAAGCCTCCAGAGTAGCTGGGACTTCAGGCGCACGCAACAACGCCCGACCAATTTTTGTATTTTTTGTAGAGACATGGTTTCACAATGTTGCCCAAGCTGATCTCGAACTCCTGGGCTCAAGCTATCCTACCGCGTGGGTTTCCGAAATTGTCGCGATGACAGGCGTGAGCCATAGCGTTACATATGGGGGCGGGGGAAGAGAGAGAGAGAAGAAAAAGAAGAGAAGAGAGAAGAGAAGAGAAAACATATATATACAGAGGGTGTTCAAATCTGCTTTCAAGTGCTTTCCGTGTACATATAATCTCTTTTTAAAATCCCATCCAGCTCTGTTGAGATGAGAAAACTGAAGCTCTGAGAGGTTGAGTAACTTGATCACGCTCCCGCAAAGATAAAAGAACCGCCATCTGCCCATATTAATTTCCCTGAGATGAAACATGACAGGGAAAGATACCTCAAAATTAAGGAAATGGAGAGCTTCGAGAATCGTCTTCCATCTCCGCGGAGTCCCCCAGGAACTTGGCCTGGAATCTTTGGGCTGTCCCACCTGATCCTGCACCAATGCGGCTCCACACCCTGGCAGGGGGCGTACGGAGCGTCCCGGGCCCAGGCACCAGCCAGCGTCGGAGTGGGCAGGACTGGAGATGGCAGCCTCCGGTCCAGGGAAAGCGGGACTCTACGGAAGGGCTGGGAAGAGGGTAGGGAGAGGGGGCGGGGGCGGGAACTGTTCCGCCCCGTCCCCTCTGTCTACTTTCATTGGCCAAGGCTTCCTGGCCCCAACCCACCTCCCGCCTCCAGGGCGCCGCTTAAAGTGTGCGGAGCAGGTGCCTTGGGTGGAGCCACAACTTTGCGCGAGTGTCTTCGTTGAGCGCAGCGCCCATTCATTGCCCGCGAGCGTCCATCCATCTGTCCGGCCGGCGGTCCAGCGAAAGGGGCTCCAGGCCGGACGCAGCAGCCAACCGGGGGACCCAGGCCAGGAAAGGGGCCGAGAACGCGGCTGAACCTTTCGGGCCGGGGCAGGGGACTGTGGCCGCGGCCATGCAGTCCTGTGCCAGGGCGTGGGGGCTGCGCGTGGGCCGCGGGGTCGGGGGCGGCCGCCGCCTGGCTGGGGGATCGGGGCCCTGCTGGGCGCCGCGGGGCCGGGACAGCAGCAGTGGCGGCGGGGACAGCGCCGCGGCTGGGGCCTCGCGCCTCCTGGAGCGCCTTCTGCCCAGACACGACGACTTCGCTCGGAGACACATCGGCCCTGGGGACAAAGACCAGAGGGAGATGCTGCAGACCTTGGGGCTGGCGGTAAGGACCTCCACCCGGCCCTCCGCGGCCTCCCCTCCGCCCCGCCCGGGTTCTGCCTGCGCGGCCTCCCGGCTCCTGCCCTGAGCTCTGCTGCGCTCCGCGTGGTCCCCGCACCCTGGGTCCCGGGCCGTGGCGTGGAAGCGAATTCGTGCCTTTGGTCCTCGTGCCTTCTCACGTCTTAACTGCTTACCTTCTCCTGCACCCAGTCTTCGTGCCTCAAAAGTGTACTTTTTTAAACCACCCCCAGGCCATGTAGCCCTGTGGATGAACCTTAACTTTGCAAGAGGAGGAAGACCCCCTGGTTAAGAGTGGGCTTACCGGTTAGCTCCGGTTGCAATTGAAATCCAACCCCCAGTGGCGGAATCTCCACCCCGCTTCATGATTTTCTTTCCTCCAAGTCATTCTGGCTTGCTCAAAGTTTTCTTTTTCTCTTTAAAAAGAACCCTAATTAGGCGATTTAAATGAGGTTCCCACAAGCCTTTGTAGTTGCAAAACACAGAGGTGACTCTTTTAACTCAGAGGCGCTTTCCTCTGCCTTGCGTTTTAATTTTAGAGCATTGATGAATTGATCGAGAAGACGGTTCCTGCCAACATCCGTTTGAAAAGACCCTTGAAAATGGAAGACCCTGTTTGTAAGTGGCCGGGAGGGCTCCCTTGGACTCGGCTTATTCTGGCCTGTTTGCCTTTTGTGGTTTCCTGAAGATCCAGCTCTGGGGTTAGGATTGCTCAGGACTGGGAATGTATGGATGAAAATAAAACAGTGGCGGGTACCTCCGGAACCGTCAGAGGGTGGGATATTTGGTTCTTGGAGCAGACAGTTTTGTGTTAGGAGGGAGTCGATGTTGTGCGGTTCTTGATCTTTATCCTAGGGCCCCCGCAGGTTCCCCTGCGTTTTGTAGCAGATTCCCCACTTCCCAGGCACCCTGTCACCGGTCAGGGTGCTCTCATACTTTGGGTTGAGAGGTGTCATCACCTGCGCAGATCTGGATAGACTCAAAGGATCTAGGAATTGCCTAAGGTTGTGCAACTGGGGAAGTGACCAGACATCTGGCCTCCCTCCCCCACGCTTCTTTAGATCGCAGTAGTTTCCAGTTGTTTTCTTATCTCACGTCCAAATTTTATTATTTACCAACTGAAAGGCAGCAGTACTTTCCGAGTCCGAATGGTTTTACTTTTCTTTCCTTTTTCTCTCTCTCTCTCTTTTTTTTTTTTTTTTTTGTTGTTGAGACGGAGTCTGGCTCTGCCGCCCAGGCTGGAGTGCAGTGGCCGGATCTCAGCTCACTGCAAGCTCCGCCTCCCGGGTTTACGCCATTCTCCTGCCTCAGCCTCCCAAGCAGCTGGGACTACAGGCGCCCGCCACCTCGCCTGGCTAGTTTTTTTGTATTTTTAGTAGAGACGAGGTTTCACCGTGTTAGCCAGGATGGTCTCGATCTCCTGACCTCGTGATCCGCCCGTCTCGGCCTGCCAAAGTGCTGGGATTACAGGCTTGAGCCACCGCGCCCGGCCTCTTTTTTTTTTTTTTTTAAGGCAGAGTCTCTGTCGCCCAGGCTGGAGCGCTGTGGCTTGATCTCCGCTCACTGTAACCTCCGCCTCCCCGGTTCAAGCAATTCTCCTGCCTCAGCCTCTGGACTAGCTGGGATTACCGGGGCGCACCACCACACCAGGCTCATTTTTATATTTTTAGTAGAGACAGGGTTTCTTCATTTTGGCCAGGCTGGTCTTGAACTCCTGACCTCAGGCAATCCGTCCGCCTCGGCCACCCAAAGTGCTAGGATTACAGGCGCGAGTCACTGTGCCCAACCCCAAATGGTTTTTCTAGAAAAACACGCAAGTAAGATTTACATTTGGTTAAGAAAGGTCAGTTTAGTCATAGAGTTTCTTAGAATTTTATTTTAGGTTTAAAATATTTTTAATGGTCCAAGATTGCTTTTCACAGGTATTTTTATGTGGGTATTTGACTTGCATGGGGTGGGGAGACAATCTATAAGTCAAGGGCACAGGCAGAGCTCTTAAAAAAAATCTCATCTGGTTATCTCACTTTCAATCATGGAGATACTTACCTCTTTTTCTTCTAGAGTAAAATGAAGAGACAGCAGCTGTTTTATTTTGTTGCTGTGATAGAAAGGATATAGCCTGCAGATGGCAAGCTTTATTTGCTTTATTTTGTGTGAAGGTGGACATTTGAGGTATGGAGTCTATCTGCTTCAGGTTGGCTGCTTAGGCTATGCTGAGGGCTGCTGCCTTTGTTGGTTTCCAATCTGATGGTCATTGAAGAAAAGCTGCATGTTTTGTTGCATTGAACTAATTGGGATGTACGGATAGCTGGAAGGAAGCCTTATCTATTTCCATTTTAGAAAATCAGAATCCTGGCTGGGCATGGTGGCTCACGCCTATAATCTCAGCATTTTGGGAGGTCTAGGTAGGTGGATTGCTTGAGGCCAGCAGTTTGAGACCAGCTTGGGCAACGTGGGGAGACCCCATCTCTACAAAAAATACAAAAATCAGCCAGGCGTGGTGGTGTGCACCTGTCTTCCCAGCTACTCTGGAGGCTAATGTGGGAGGAACACTTGAGTCGGGCAGTGGAGGTTGCAGTGAGCCAAAATGGCTTCACTGCACTTCAGCCTGAGTAATAGAATGAGACCCTGTCTCAAAAAAAAAAAAAAAAAAAAAAAAAAAAGAAAGAAAGAAAGAAAAGAAGAGACAATCAGAATCCTAATTCATTTGATGTGTGAAGAGTGAAAAGTTGTGTATCTTTAAAGCAGGGTATTTTAAGTGAATATTTGAACAAGTGAATCGCTTCCTGAGATTTTCAAAGTCAGGGAAGGTTTAGGTTAGCTATTTTTATAATATATATACTCTAAAATAAAATGTTCTTTTCAGAGTATTAGAGCCTGGGAAACATGGCGAAGTTGTGTGTCCTTTTTTAGTTTAGTTCTTGGTTCCAGCTGAATAATTTGAACATCAAGGGATTCTGATTCTTCACTGTGGAAGCGGGCTCCTGAAAAGTAATTTGCAACTTGAGTATAAACTTTATTTTTTTATTTTTTATTTTTTGAAATGGATTCTTGTTCGGTTGCCCAGGCTGGAGTGCAGTGGCATGATCTCAACTCACTACAACCTCTGTCTCCCTGGTTCAAGCTAGTCTCCTACCTCAGCCTCCTGAGTAGCTGGGATTACAGACGTACACCACCACTCCTGGCTAATTTTTTGTATTTTTAGTAGAGATGGGATTTCTCCATATTGACCAGGCTGGTCAACTCCTGACCTCAGGTGATCCACCCGCCTTGGCCTCCCAAAGTGCTGGGTTTACAGGCATGAGCCACCACGCCCGTGCCATATAAACTTTAAACCTAGTAGCTTCTGTGACATTTTGGGCTCATTCCATCTCATTTGGGATGATTCACCCAGAAAATATTGCACAATCAGAAGTCCCCCCATTCCCTGAAATGGACCAGTTCTCCAATAAAGCTCGCTTCTTGGAATAGTGAGCTGGGGTGTTGGGAGAATGGAGGAGGATGCACCTGCAAAGGAGGAATTTTGACTCTGAGGTGTGAGCGTGTCATGGTGAATGAATATTCTCCAGGTAGGGAGAGCAAATCGGTGCATGTAAGTTCTGGTAGTAGCATTTCCATTTAATAGTGGAGCACCATTACTCAAACTTGGTTTCATGTGAATGCCTGTGTTCTAGTGTAGTCAGAGGAATTCTGGATTAAATATTTGTTTGCCATGTACAGAGAAAGCTGTAGTGAGAGCTAGTTATAGGAGTGTTAAATGTCCTCATTGCAGAGTAAAGATTGTGAGGGTTGTAATCAGTTAGGAAATACTTGGGTTACTTATTACACATAACTCAGTAATCTCAGACATTTGCATAATGCTTACCATGTACTGGACACTCTTTAACATGCTCTCGTGTATTAATGTATATTACAATCCTATGAGGAAAATACCATTAATACTTCTGTTTTAAAAATGAAGAAACCACATTCAGATGATGCATGACTTGCCCAAGGTCATAACTGGTAAGTGGTGGAGGCCGAATTCAAACCCAGGCAGCCCAGCTCCACTGTCCACACTCCATCCACTACTTTGCTCTCTCTTCATTTTGTCCTTTGTAAGGTTGTGGGTGTACAAAGTGGAAAACTTCTGTCCTGACTCACCTGGAATGTCCAGTTTACAGATGTGCACAAACCCAGTTGCACTAGAAGCATGCTGCCATATGCCAACTGCCTCAGCAGAATTGTAGCAGCTTCCTGGCAGCACAGATGTGGGAACACTCAGGCCTGCTGCCAGGGCGAGGGAAGGGGTCACGGAAGTGCAATACTGAAGAATGAGCAGTGATGCTCTGCTAGATAAATCTGGGGGAGGGTGCTGGAGGTAGTGGGATTAACATGTATAGGACAGAATGGCCGGACAGAACCAGGGAAGGATGGGTGATTCATCAGTCATAAAGGATGCTCCCCCTCTTCTTGGACAATTCAGGAAGTGCCTTGAAAAAATACTTTGATCATGAACTGGCTGTTAAGTAAGTCATTATTCAGAGAAACAAGCAAAGCTATTCAGTTCAAAATCCTATCCTGTTCAAGTGAATCCCCCATTCCCCTACCACACGCACTCAACAACAACAAAAGACTAGAAGGATATGTGTCACTGGGAACACTGGTTTCTCTGAATGGTGCCCTTATTAGTGGTTTTAGCTTTCCCTTAATTACTTTGCAGTTTTGGAATTTTCTGCAGTGTAGGTATTCATTTTATAATTAATTCAAAGTTAAAAATTACTTTATGAGCAAAGCCAGTTACTTTTAGCTGTGGTATGCCTGGCTGTGTAGTCTTTTCAGTGAATTCATCTCAAGGTAACTAGACTGAACTAGACTGAACTAATCTTAGATAAACTGCAGGGATTAAAGTTTACACAAAATTGCACATTGCTTGTGGAAGAGAGAGGAGAAACTAAACCCTCCAATGTTCACATTATTCAACTAGAGCTGAGGAGATGAGTTGTCAGAATGGTGGACTTGTGCCAGCTGAATGTTCCAGAGTGATTTCTACTAAATGGTTAATGGAGGGCAGTGAGTGGAGGGAGGGAGCATTGTGTAATGCAGCTGCAGGTGTTGGCTTTGTCACCCTCATTGGGTTGTGCACTCTCCTGAGCTGACCCCAGGGGCAACTAGGCCGGGGCAGCTGTTCCCCAGTCTGAGGCCACGACTTGTCTTTAGCCAGATGATGCCCATTGCCAGGTCCATTCCCATTGCACAGACTCCTGCCTGCAGTCTGTGACAAGGCTTTCCTTTGGCCATTCCTGGCTCATCAGTTCCCAACTTATAGGAATTATGATTTCTTTTTTAGGATGATTCTAATAAATTTCCATTAAACAACTGTGGCAGTAAAGACTAGCTAAATGAGAGAAACAAAGGCTATAATGAACTTGCTGCAGCAAGGGAGTCAGACTTCCATTTTGACAGAGGAGAGGAAAGCTTTATTGTGGAAAAAAGGAAAGGCTTTAGGTATGTTCTGATTGGAGGTTGTTTACAAGGGAAGCTGTCTGAGGGTTAACTAGAAGTCGGGCATCTGATATGATTGGTTATGGGTACATATTTGGCTTCGCCTGGTTGGTCCTATGTTGGAAGTGGGACAAAAATTAGGGAAGCTATCAGTTATTAATCAAGTTCTGGCCATTTGGGGCCAATTGTTATGGAAGTTATTGTTTGGTTTCCTGGATTGTCACTAGAGATAGCAATCTGGCTTTCTCTGTAAGTCTAATTTGTAGCAGGCTGGCTTCCTGGATTGTTTATTCTAAGTAAGTGGGTTAGTTTCCTGGACAGGTGTGGGTGAAAGTTCTATTTTTAAATATGGTGTGGTATATGTAGTCCCTCACAGCAGAATCTGCTTTGCCCTTATATTTTTGTCTTTAATTTTCAATAGGCAGATACTTGACTGATAACCTTGGACAGTCACCCTGTTGCCTAAATTGTTAAACGTTTACCGATTACTATTGGAAGACACTCTGAGGATATCCTTTTTTTTTTTTGTTAGACAGAGTCTCGCTCTGTTGCCCAGTCTGGAGTGCAGTGGCACAGTCTTGGCTCACCACAACCTCTGTCTCCTGGGTTCAAGCGATTCTCCTGCCTCAGCCTCCCGAGTAGCTGAGACTACAGGTGCGCACCACCATGCTCAGCTAATTTTTATATTTTTAGTAGAGACAAGGTTTCACTATGTTGGTCAGGCTGGTCTAAAACTCCTGACTTCGTGATCTGCCTGCCTCAGCCTCCCAAAGTGCTGGGATTATAGGCATGAGCCTCCGCGCCCAGTAAGGATATACATTTGAATAAACATAGTCACTGTCTCCAAGGAGCTTACATCTCACCTTCTTAATATAAATAGGTCAGACAGTTAAAAAGTTCCAGGTGCCATGAGAGCTGTGGGTAAAATGTCATGAGTGTTCAGAAATGATGTGAAATGGGACGGAAAGACAGAATTAGGAGTTGGAATATATCTTCTCAATGTAAAGAAGCAAAGATGAAGCTGGGCCCAGTGGCTCACACCTGTAATCCCAGCACTTTGGGAGGGTGAGGTGGGTGGATCACCTGAGGTCAGGAGTTCAAAACCAGCCTGACCAACATGGTGAAGCCCTGTCTCTACTAAAAATACAAAAATTAGCTGGGCATAGTGGCGCATGCCTGTAATCCCAGCTACTTGGAACGCTGAGGCTGAGGCAGAAGAATCGCTTGAAACCAGGAGGTGGAGATTGCAGTGAGCTAAGTCGCGCCATTGCACTCCAACCTGGGCGACACATGGTTATTTGAGGGATGGCAACCTGGGATTACGTAGACAGATTGTTTATGTTAGGACAGAGACAAAACAGATTCTGCTGTGAGGGACTACATATACAAATGGGCAATTACCAGACCATATTTAAAAATAGAACTTTCACCCACACCTGTCCAGGAAACTAACCTACTTACTTAGAATAAACAATAATAAACTCGTCTCAAAAAAAAAAAAAAAAAAAAAACCTCAAGGAAAGGCAGTACCTTCACTGAGAAAAAGGAAGTGGAAAAATGCAATGTGCAAGACATAATTCGGCAAGCACTTGAGTATTGTTGCAGGATCGTCCTTGATGGAATCTTAAATAATTATGCTATCAATTATTTGGGGGATATTCAGATAAATGTTGAAGTATATCATGGTAAAAGTGGAGGGGTGAAAATATTTGTTTTAAAAGTGATGAGGCTAGGTGTGGTGGTTCACACCTGTAATCTCAGCACTTTGGGAGGCTAAGGTGGGTGCATTGCTTGAGCCGAGTAGTTCAAAACCAGCCTGGGCAACATCCTGTCTCTTTAAAAAAAAAAAAGAAAAAAAAAATTTTTTTTAATGTGTTGAGTCCTAAAATAAATTATGATCAGTTTTTCCTTTCTTATTAAAACTAGAATCCCAAACTAGAAATCTCAGTCTTGGCTGGGCGCAGTGGCTCATGCCTGTAATCTTAGCACTTTGGGAGGCTGAGGCGGGTGGATCACTTGAGGCCAGGAGTTCAACATCAGCCTGGGCAACATGGCAAAACCCTGTCTCTACTAAAAATACAAAAATTAACTGGCTGTGTTGGTGCATGCCTGTTGTTCCAGCTGCTCAGGAGGCTGAGGCAGGAGAATCGCTTGAACCTGGGAGGTGGAGATTGCAGGGAAGAGAAGGTTGCAGTGAGCCATGATTGCGCCCCTGCACTCCAGCCTGGGCGACAGAATAAGGCTTCATCTCAAAAAACAAAAAACAAAACAAAATTAAACCCTCAATCTTGATAAAGTAATAAAGCATCTTTTTTGTTTGTTTGTTTGAGAGAAGTCTCGCTCTTATCCCCCAGGTTTGAGTGCAATGGCTCCATCTCGGCTCACTGCAACCTCCGCCTCCTGGATTCAAGTAATTCTCCTGCCTTAGCCTCCCGAGTAGCTGGGTTTACAGGCACCCACCACCACGCCCAACTAATTTTTGTATTTTTAGTTGAGATGGGGTTTCAACATGTTGGTCAGGCTGGCCTTGAACTCCTGATCTCAAGTGATCTGTCCACCTCAGCCTAAAAGTGCTAGGATTACAATCATGAGCCACTGTGCCCGGCCAATTTTGGGTTTTTTAATTTTATTTTTGAGACGGTGTCTCACTCTGTTGCCCAGGCTGGAGTGCAGTGGTGCGATCACAGCTCACTGCAGCCTCAACCTCCTGGGTTCAAGTGATCTCACACCTCAGCCTCCCAAGCAGCTGGGACTACAGGCGCATGCCACCATGCCCAGCTAATTTTTGTATTTTTTCTAGAGACAGCCTTACTGTATTGCCCATGCTGGTCTCAAACTCCCAGGCTCAAGAAACGCTTCCGATTCTACCTCCCAAAATACTAGGATCATAGGCGTGAGCCACCTTGCCCGACCAACTTTATTTTTTAGAGCAGTTTTAGGTTCATAGCAAAACTGAGTGAACGTACAAAGATTTCCCATTAAACCCACTGCCCCCACACAAGCGTGGAGTCTCCCATTATCAGCATTGCCTACCAGAGCATTTGCTACAATTGAACCTATGTTAATGCACCATTATCACCCAAAGTTTTTATTTATTTATTTATTTATTTATTTATTTATTTATTTATTTATTTTTTGAGATGGAGTCTCACTCTGTCACCCAGGCTGGAGTGCAGTGGTGCAGGCACGATCTTGGATCACTGCAACCTCCACCTCCTGGGTTCATGCGATTCTTCTGCCTCAGCCTCCCGAGTAGCGGAGACTACAGGCATGAACCACCAGGCCTGGCTAATTTTTGTATTTTTAGTAGAGATGGGAGTTTCACCATGTTGGCCAGGCTGGTCTTGAACTCCTGACCTCAGGTGATCCACCCACCTTGGCCTCCCAAAGTGCTGGGATTACAGGTGAGCCACTGCGCCCGGCCTCACCCAAAGTGAAGATTGTTTGTGTTAGGATTCAGTCTTGGTGTTGTACATTCTAGGGCTTTAGACAACTGTAGTGTAACATCTATTCATTATTATCTTTTTTATTTTAAAATATTTTATTTTCATTTAATTTTATTTATTTTCTTTGAGACAGTATCTTACTATGTCACCCAGGCTTGACTACAGTGGCATGATCACAGCTCTGTGCAACCTCGACCTCCCTGGCTCAGGCAATCCTCTTACCTCAGCCTTCCAAGTAGCTTAGACCACAAGGAGGACCACCACACCCAGCTAATTTTTAAAATTTTTTGTAAAGATGGGGGTCTCAAGCCCAGGCTGGTCTCAAGCTCCTGGGCTTAAGTGATTCTCTCATTTTGGTCTCCCAACATGCTGGGATTATAAGTGTGAGCCACCATGCCCAGATCCTATTATTATTATTATATTATTATTATTATTATTATTTAGAGACAGAGTCTTGCACTGTCACCCAGACTAGAGTGCTGTGGTGTGACTATAACTCACTCTAACCTCAAAACGTATTCAGTGCTATCAAACTGAAATCAGTTATACTGTATTATAAATATAGTGCTATTCTTGAGGACTCTTATGGTACATAGGACCATTTGCCCATACATAAAGTGCCCTAGACTACTCAGCTTTTGGTTTTTGGATTGGTGTTTGTTATCACCTTTGTTATCAGTGGGTTATTAAGCTGCTATTGCCAAATCTCCTTCTACAGCTTCCTCCATCTGCTTCCATTCTGCACTTATTGAGAGTCAGTTGTAGAAGATAAGATACTGCTTTAGGCACTTGGTGTACAAAAGTCAGGAGGTAAAAGACGATAAAGATATCCCCAGCTATAGGTTATAACTTATAAGGAAATAGATATTGAATAATTTGATGGGTCTGTGAATAGGATGGAGACTTAGTCTGAAGTTATGGCACGAGCAGAGGCATGAGAGTGTGGAAATACATGGTGGTTTGAGGGATGGTGAATAGACCATGTGGTTAGAATGTTAGATTGCAGAGGCACATGGAAAACAAGGTGTGGGGCCACAATATGGAGGGCTCAGAGCCAAAAGGGATTTATTTTTCCCCCTCTAAGTAATGGGTAGACAGGAGAAGTTACTATAGGGAGAAGTGGAAGGATTGATCCTGTGTTTTGCAGAGTGCCTCTGAGATCAGAGGCAGTGAAACCAACTGGGAGACTATTGGAGACTTTACATGTGAGATGTAAATGTGCATTAGTTCAGGTCCACCAGGTAGCAGACACCAAAATGATGTTAGATACACAAGACATTTTCATTGGGGGTAGAAGCAGGAGAGGGCAGGGGAGCCTCCAAACTAATGCAGGTCTAACTTTGGTGGAAAGGGAGAGAAGTAGAATGAAGACCGGGTAGAAAGAGTCTTACAGTACAGAGCAGATCTAAGAGAGTTTCCATCAGGCCCACATGGAGTCCTGGAGCTACAGCTGCCCGTGGAAGGAGTCTTATATCTCTAGAGAATGAATGAGTCTGCATTAGTTTTCCTGCAGAGCTTAGTCACTGGCTTGGGGCAGCCCAGGAGAAGCATGGCGGTTTTTTTGTTTTTGTTTTTTTGAGACAGGGTCTGGCCATGTCACCTAGGCTCAAGTGCAGTGGTATGATCTTGGTTCACTGCAACCTCTGCCTCCCAGGCTCAAGCGATCCTCCCTCCTCAGCCTCCCTAGTAGCTGGGACTGTTGGTGTGAGCCACCACGCCCGGCTAAATTTTGTATTTTTTGTAGAGACAGAGTTTCACCATGTTTCCCAGGCTGGTCTTGAACTTCTGAGCTCAAGCAACCTGCCTGCCTCTGCCTCTCAAAGTGCTGGAATTAGAGGCGTGAGGAGCATGGTTTTGGGTTTGTTTGTTTTTTTCTTTTTGAGACAGAGTCTTACTCTGTTGCCCAGGCTGGAGTACAGTGGCACGATCCCAGCTCACTGCAGCCTCCACCTCCCAGGTTCAAGCGATTCTCCCGCCTCAGCCTCCCAAGTAGCTAGGATTACACACCTAGCTCATTTTTGTATTTTCAGTAGAGATGGAATTTTGCTGTGTTGACCAGGCTGGTCTCCAACTCCTGACCTCAGGTGATCCACCCTCCTCAGCCTCCCAAGTGCTGGGATTATAGGTGTGAGCCACCATGCCTGGCCAGGAGCATGGTTTTTGTGTAGACATGGTGGTTGATCCAGAGAGGCAGGAGGTGAGGTGTCAGTCAGTTTCTAGATGGGGTAGTGATGTTGATGTCATTCATTAACAGAGGGGTAACAGGGAGAAGAGGAAGGAGAGATTGGGTCTTGAGCAGAATTGGGTTTTAGATATTCGTGGAATATGCATTTGGAAAAGTTGAAGCAAGAGTTGGAAAGTAGAGTCTAGAGATCCAGAAAGAGAAGAGATGGAGTTGCAGATTTAGTGAGTTTTCTGAATAAATTCGTGAGAATTAGTGAAATTTCCCAGGGATGGAGTGTGGGGAAGAAAGCAGAAACCAGGATATAGGGAAATAAAACATGCAGAAGAAGAGAGGCAGGGCAGTCTGAGATGAAGTCATCAGAGGCAGGAGGATATATTTTCAGGCAGTGAGTTGTGGACCCCTGTGTCATATTCTGGACCTTTCTTAGGCAGAAGAGGGAAGAAAGTCTGCATAAAGACATAAGGATCCTCCGAGGTGGGAGGAGTTGAGGGGCTACGGGTCTGAGGGTCTGACGATCTCTCTGCATGAGAGACAGGAAGCTGAGATTGAGCACTAGGGAAAAGTGAATTTCAGAAGAGCTATTGTGTGCATCTGGGTGGCGAGGACCCTCGATCGGCCTGCAGGCAGGGTCTGCTGAGAGCATCTGGGTGGTGAGGACCCTTGATCGCCCTGCAGACAGGGTCTGCTGAGATTAAATGGTGGGAATTTGTAAGGCCTGTTTGAGCGTCCTCCACCCCACCATCGGTCAGTGATCTGGAAGTAGGAACAGAGAAATGTGGTGACTGAGTTCAGCCAAGGGGAGGACTTCAAGGTCCGTTAGTCAGCTCAGTGAGGTTGAGAGAGAGGTGGGGCAGTCCCACCCACATTCTGCCTGGAAGCTCAGTGACCCGCCTCAGGAGGCTGGGAGTGAGGGCCCAGGCTGTATGAGGGCGGGTGCTAGAGAACAGGGACGTGAGCTGCTGTGGGTGAATCTGTGTTGTGACTTCCATTCTTTATGTCCTCTTCCCACCCCACTAAATAGCACTGTGCCTTGTTTTAACAAGTGTCAGTTATATGATGTACGAATAACTTTGATCTCATTTTGACTCAAATTTGCTTTACTTTTTGTAAGTCCAGAGTATTTATACAAAAATGCAAACTGAGAATTTTAGTAAGAATTCTCAATGCCTGTATCATCAACATGCTAACTGACTGAACAAGGAAGAAATAAAATTTTGGAAAATCTGAAATTATTGTAGACACTGCATTATTTTATACAACTTTCTTAATAGCTGCAGGTTTCCACTGATAAATGTTTCTCTGAGGCTCATGCACTTTGAGACGTAGTTGAACCAAATGTGGGAACAATTTGTGCATTATTTATCATCATGATTCTGTAAAGGGTGAGTTCCTGGGAATATTGAGCTAGCTGTATGTGGAAGTTTAGGTGAATTTTCATTGCAACATGTTGATTCACCTGTATTTTCCGAGCATTTACTATAAAAGATTACAATTCACTTGGTGTGATTCTGGGTTGGACCACAAATTTCTCCATATGCCTTTTTTTTGAGACGGAGTCTCGCTCTGTCACCAGGCTGGAGTGCAGGGGCACAATCTTGGCTCACTGCAGCCTCCAACTCCCTGGTTCAAGCTATTCTCCTGCCTCAGCCTCCTGAGTAGCTGGGATTACAGGCACGCGCCACCGCGCCCAGCTAATTTTTGTATTTTTAGCAGACATGGGGTTTCACCATATTGGCCAGGATGGTCTTGATCTCCTGACCTTGTGATCCACCCGCCTCGGCCTCCCAAAGTGCTGGGATTACAGGCATGAGCCACTGCGCCCGGCCCCATATGCCTTTTTTTTTTTTTTTTTGAGGCAGGGTCTCACTTTGTCACTGAGGTTGGAGTGCAGTGGCATGATCATGGCTCACTGCAGCCTCAACCTCCTGGGCCCAAGAGATCCTCCCACTTCAGCCTCCCAAGTAACTGGACTACAGGCATGTGCCACCACATGGACTAATTTATTTTATTTTGTAGAGATGGGGGTCTTGCTGTGTTGCCTAGACTGGTCTCAAACTCCTGGGTTCAAACCATCCTCCCCGCTTAGCCTCCCAAAGTGCTGGGATTACAGGCATGAGCCACCATGCCTGGCCCATATGCCTTTGATCTATAAAAAATTATCTTTTTCTCAAGCATGATACATTGTTTGAGTTGGATTCTTAGGACATAGCCTTCCCTTCTTGTTCTTGCTCTGCAGGCCATGACAATGTACCTTTGGGGCAGCAAAGAGAGAAAACAAATCCTCTGGGACTTCCACTGATTCTCATTTCAAACTCAGCATTTGGCCTCATTACATAGGTTAGTTGGTATTCCAGATAAATTCTATGAATTGCAATGTTTCTCTGTACATTTCTTTAAAAAACATTTGTAGAGTAAATGAAAAGGGGCCTCCCACAGGAAGGAGTATGATCCAAGTTCAAGGAGTAAAATAACAGACATAGCATCACTTGTCCCACTCCCCACTGTGAATGTTGTTTTGTTTTGCTACAGCTAGTAGGGTCTTGAAGTTGTGCATCTCTCGGGTGGTCAGGAATAGCTGCAGAGACTGCTCACTCCTACAGAGACAAGGAACCATGGAGTCATCAGAAACACAGATGGGACACGCCTCAGCTCCTTTTGAGTGGAGATGTCCTGAGGAGGGCGGTAACCCCTGAGGGTCATGAAGGACTGAAGGAGGTGTGGTATTAATTGGCTGAGCAAGAAGACAGGGAAGAGCCTGGCAGGATTAGAGCAAGGAGACTCAGAGCCCCAGGTTGGGCCGGCGTGCTGCTGCCCTGACCACATCCTCACACATGGCACAGCTCTGCTGGTCTGCAAGGATTTTAGGTTCAGTTTCCTCTGTACACTGTTCAGAGTGTATGGATTGGCTTGGCTTCCTGGAATGATTCAACACATTCTGTGATTCAGCTGACTTAGGTAGTGAAACCCTCCTCTGCCCAGGGAGGAAACTTGACAAGTAATAGGGAGTTGGGTCTATGGACTGGGTAAGTGGGCTTGATCCAGGTGGCTATAGGGGAGAGAAAGGAGTGCTATAAATGACTGGATGATGTTGGGGAAAGGCTCAGCATGCAGATGGAATTTGCATCCAAATTCTGAATTCCCTTCAGAAAGAAGAGAAAGTCCTGCTGTGCTGTCATTCATGGTTTGTTTATCTTGATTGACACCTAGCCCCATGCCATGGTTCCTACGCAGATTTACAGCCAAGGATTAAGATGTTGGCAAGAACAATCTGCCCAGGCAGTCTCTGTCCTCACATTCTGGCCCCAGCTTTCCCCTTACCCTCTAGCAGAGAAAGGCCTTTCTCAAATTGGTGACATTGGGCAAATTCAAATATGAGTGTGTTGGTTTTCAGTCCTGATGACTTCCTTGGAGACCTTTTTCCTAGTGTCTTGCCAAGCATATGGAGGGCGAAGAGTGAGGGAGGCTGTCACGCAGTTAGTGGCTGCTGTGTGTGAGGTGCTGCTGACTGGGCCCCCCAGAACCATGCTTTGTGGATGGCCTGCCGAAGCCCAGGACTGATGGCGTATACACCCACATACCCATGTATTTTACAAGGAGGATTTCATTCTACATGCAACATTTTAATGTTAATTTCAAATAAACAATATAGACACATTGTTCAAAACTCAAAAGCACAAAAATATCTACAGGGAGACCAGGCGGCGTGGCTCATGCTTGTAATCCCAGCACTTTGGGAGGCTGAGACTGGAAGATTGCTTGAGGCCAGGATTTGAAACCAGCCTGGGAAACATCGCGGGACCTTGTCTCTCTTAAAAAAAAGGAAAAAAAAAAAAGATATACAGTGAAAAGCAAGCCTCCCTCCCACATCTATTATCTTATATTTATTATCAATTTCTTGTGAATCATCGCAAAGATGTTCTGCTAATATATAAACATATGCATATATAATTATTTTAAAAATATAAATGATAACATAATATTGTATGTGTATATGTGTATATGTAGTGTAAAACTTTAGGTATAGCAATTTTAGATTGTCAAAGAAGCAAAAACCAAAACCTGAATACATTTTCCCTTATAATTGAGGCCAAAAGAAATTGTAGGGTTGTGTTTGGGGTAATGGGTTAAGGATGGGAAACAATGTGTGTATGTGTGTGTGTGTTTAGTTGTAGCAGGTATCTTGACTCATACAGATTGACTGTCCATGTTAATGACACTTTTCCAGTTCTTGTGGAAATTTACATAAATAGGATATTAAAACCTAGTCCTAGTAATGTACTGAAAATTTAACAGCTGTTGGGGGCCGAGTCGGGCAGATCACCTGAGGTCAGGAGTTCAAGACCAGCCTGTCCAATATGCTGAAACCCCATGTCCACTAAAAATACAAAAATTAGCTGGGCGTGATGGCGGGCGCCTCTAATCCCAGCTACTCAGGAGGCTGAGGCAGGAGAATCGCTTGAACCCAGGAGGCGGAGGTTGCAGTGAGCCGAGATCGTGCCATTGCATTCCAGCCTGGGCGACAGAGTAAGACTTCATCTCAAAAAGAAAAAAGAAAATTTAACAGCAAAATCACCTTATTGCTATTGGAAAGCATTTATTTGGTGCATTGGTTAGTGCAAAACTGTTGCTATTTTAGGCGCAATGGCAAGGGAGTTGCTATAGCAAGGCTCTTATGTGGAATGATGTAAAGACGAAATACTGAGAAGCAGCAGCAGTGCAAGTTCTTACCTGCAGTTCTTAGGAAGTGATACCTAGAGGCCACTGAACTCTGTTCTTCGTACATTAGGACCAGGAGATTACGCAATGCTCTGAGGCAGAAGAATAAACAAGGTCAGAAGCAGGCATTTATTCTGCAAGAAAAGAACTTACTGTGTAGGTTCCTGAAGGATTGCCTGAATTCCTTCATGGCCGAGAGTGCAAAATAATGCACAGTTGCTGGCTGCCCTGCATAGCTGTAGGCAAGCATCTGGAAGATGACGTCTTGTCTCCAAGTGTTTCTTTTTCTTTAGGCAGGGTCTCACTCTGTCACCCAGGTGGGAGTGCATTGGCGCAATCACAGCTCACTGCAGCCTTGACCTCCTGGGCTCAACCAATCCCCCTGCCTCATTCTTTGATTTTTTTTGGTAGAGACAAGGTCTCACTATGTTGGTCAGGCTTACACTCCTGGGCTCAAACAATCCTTCTGCTTCAGCCTCCCAAAGTGCTGGGATTACAGGCGTGAGCCACTGTCCCCGGCCTTCAATCATTTCTTAATGGACGCTCCCCTTTCTCATTTGGTCTCTTTCCCTGCTGGTTAGTTTCGTTTTAGTTCATGTTCAGGAATTAGGCTTGTGCACAGGAGCAAGCTGGTTTTGTCCAGTTGAAAGGAAAAGTGTGAGGAATGTGCTCTGCTGTGAGCTTTGCTCTGGTGGGAAAATCTAGTTTTCTTTTTCCCTTTCCCATCTGCTGCCCAAGGTTTGGATGGCACAATCATTTCTCAGAATGCTTCTTTTACTACGCAGGAGGAAAAGGCTGCCACTTTGGGATTTAAGGACCCCATACAGTTTCCTCTAGAAAGGGAGCTCTTTTCAGCAGAAGAGGTGTGAATTGTGTGCTTAGTTAGGATTTGGGGTTTTATTTAGACATCATCATGTCCCTTAATTTGGACTTAAAGACTGGATTCTGTGAAGTTCAATTTCAGGTTGGTTCAGCAGGTAGATCTCTGAACATGGACTTTTCTGTCTTCTCTCCTTTTCTCTGCATCTATTGCTGTCTTGACATCAAAGTAACTCAAACTCTGGGCTTCTAGGTACACTGGGCTGGCTCTCCTGCAGATCTGGCATTTCATGAGTGGGTCTGAGAAATGGCAACCAGTGAACAAACATTTGAAACAATTCAGACACTAACTAGGCTGTATGTTTGGGGAATTATTTTTATTATATGTGGCTGTGGAAGCCTGAGGTCTTAGATTTTATCACAGTAAGCTTACCCCTCTGTTCATCAAGTCACAGACAGTCTTGGCTTCTAGCTGGGAATTTTTCCTTGGGAAATTTTGTAGCGTTGGGCGATGGATGAGTGAATGGAAAGAAGCATGACTAGGGACTTGCCCTTAATGGCTCAAAAGTGTCCATTAACTTGTTGTATAGGGGACAGCTCATTCTATTAACTCACTTTGTTCTCAACAGAAGGTAAAATTGGGTATAACTACCAGGCTATCATGAGAACCAATCCAGGAAAACTCATTAGTCCCAAGCTGGATAGGGACAGAGTTCACAGGTCCTTGAGAAGTTTGGCTAGTCCTATAGAGACTAGAGTATATATTTATCGCCTTAGAAACTTCTTTGTCTCATGTTTGACATCTTTTATGCTTCTGGGTCTTATAGATATTTTGTTCTTTATTTAAACTAGTTTGCCTTTTTTTTTTTTTTTCCCCTAGATGGAGTCTTGCTCTGTTGCCCAGGTTGGAGTGCAGTGGCACGATCTCGGCTCACTGTAACCTCCCTCTCCCGGGTTCATGCCGTTCTCCTGCCTCAGCCTCCTGAGTAGCTGGGACTACAGGCACCTGCCACTACGCCTGGCTAATTTTTTAAATATTTTTAGTAGAGGTGGGGTTTCACTGTGTTAGCCAGGATGGTCTTGATCTCCTGACCTTGTGATCCACCTGCCTCGGCCTCCCAAAGTGCTGGGATTGCAGGCATGAGCTACTGCACCTGGCCCACTAGTTTGCCTTTTAAAATTTTCAGGTGTTTGATTCAAGTGTGTAAGACATCAGTGGCTGCTCTGCAGGATGCTGATTTGTATCTGGAGACCCGGAACTCATGTGGATCGGGCCAGTGGGTTCCTGGCTGGTCTAATGTGACATCTTCTCTTCCTTAACTGTTTGAGGACATGGGGCAGGGCAGGAACACTGCCTGAGTGGTAGGTGGAGACTGAAGGGAGGGAGATGGGAACTGGGCTGTACTCAGGGCTCTCTCACAAGGGGCTTGACCTTTACCTATTACCTCCTGGACAGCTCTGCAGAGAGGTATGAGGGAACGGGTTTTCTTGTGAAAGGAAAATTCAAATCTCTCTTCTACTTGAGAGTCTAGGGACTCCAGACATCACCATCCCCCATAGTAGCTCTGATGATTTTCACATTTGAATGAAACACTTGAAATTTTTAAAAGGCCAATTAGTATAAATGAAGAACAAAACAATTAATTATAAAGACCCAGCAGCATAAAAGTGGTCAATCTTGAAACACAGTGGCAGGCACCATCTTAGTTCTTGTGTTCCTTCTTCTGTCAAGTGAAAAAATAAACTACCATTTTCACCTTCCACAACACTCCTGTTCAATTGAGCTGCTTCTTTTTTTTTTTTTTTTTTTTTTTTGAGACGGAGTCTGGCTCTGCCGCCCAGGCTGGAGTGCAGTGGCCGGATCTCAGCTCACTGCAAGCTCCGCTTCCTGGGTTTACGCCATTCTCCTGCCTCAGCCTCCCAAGCAGCTGGGACTACAGGCGCCCGCCACCTCATCCGGCTAGTTTTTTGTATTTTTTAGTAGAGACGAGGTTTCACCGTGTTAGCCAGGATGGTCTCGATCTCCTGACCTCGTGATCCGCCCGTCTCGGCCTCCCAAAGTGCTGGGATTACAGGCTTGAGCCACCGCGCCCGGCCTAGGCTGCTTCTTTTTATTTTTTATCTTTTATTTCAATCCTGCTCCTTCTGTAGTCAATTGAGCTTCTTGACTGGTCTCCCGGAGCTAATTGTCAGGACTAGAGCAGTGCCCCACCCCCTTCGTGGGATCCTAGCCTCCCCCGTCCTTTGGGTGAGATCCTATCTACTCCTTCCCAGGAGGTGGCCTCTGCTGACCTGTAAAACTTTAACCCCACCTTTCCTATCAGTGGGAATGAACGTAACAGCTGGGGCTACTATCACAGGAGTGGAAAATAAAACCATAATAAAAAGACCTCCAAAAGTCTACAAGCAAAATCTAAACACATTTGAGCACCTCTATATGGGGCGACAGTGCAGATTTTTGCTGAAGGCAGGCAGAGGGGTGGCATTTTGTGTTCTCAGAGGGAAGCGATCTGGAGTTTGGTTTAGTTTAGGATTCTTCTCAGCTTCTAGCCCCGAGCTCCAGGCCTTCTGTCACCTCCATGACTTTCCTGAATCTGAGTCCTTGAAGTGCATTTTTCAGAAAACGTGGATCCTACTCTTCCCCTTCCTTTGGGTGAGAGCCTATCTACTCCTTCCCAGGAGGCGGCCTCTGCTGCAGACCCATACAACTTTAACCCCACCTTTCCTATCAGTGGGAAGTCACCTAACAGCTAGGGCTACTATCACAGGAGTGGAAAATAAAACCACAGTAAAAAGACCTTCCAAAAGTCTACAAGCAAAATCAAAACAACACATTTGAGCACCTCTATACGGGGCGAGAGCTAGATTTTTGCTACAGTCCCTCACTAGGGATTGTGGCTCTTGGCACAATAGCCAAATTCCTATCTCTCTAATCCTATTTTGTCTCCTGGGGCTGGGTATGAGGAAGGAGAGTCCTGCACTGGAAGAATTACGTTAGCAGTTTCACTCACTATGGGGACTGTTGGTTTAAATAACCCTTTTGGCTCCCACCAATGTCCATTTAGCTATTTCTAATTATTTCAACTACTATTACATTAGTTTTCTCCAGGTATGCAGCCAATTAACAGTCAGCCATTGAGTTGGTTCTCTCAGCCATGCTGCTTGTGGAACAACCTGACTGCAAGGCTATACTGCTTTCCTTTCCCATGCCAGGCCATGTGAGTGAGAGAGCAATCAGTGCAAATCTTTGGGCTAGATAACTGGTGGTGCTGGTTTGGCCTGCTGGTTTGACCTCTGGCCGCGTCACTCTGAGGGACTGTGGGGGAGGTTGCTGCACCCCTCTGCACAGACTTCCAACACATTCCAGTACCGTAGCACCAGCTCTCTTACGCCAGTGGATGATGTTGGTTAGTAAAGAGAATGGTACTATGGGGGTCGATTACTTCCACTAGTAGAATCTTAATGATGTGTGGGAAACCGTGTCTGGCAAAGTGCTGGAGTTCACCTGAGCCTTTTTTTTTTTTTTTGGAGACAGTGTCTCGCTCTGTCGCCCAGGCTGGAGTGCATTGGCGTGATCTCGGCTCACTGCAACCTCCACCTCCCGGGCTCAAGCAATTCTCCTGCTCCAGCCTCTGAAGTAGCTGGGATTACAGGCGCACGCCACCAGGCCCAGCTGATTTTTGTGTTTTTAGTAGAGACGGGGTTTCACCATGTTGGCCAGGCTGGTCTTGAACTCCTTGACCTCAAGTGATCCTCCTGCCTCAGCCTCCCAAAGTGCTGGGATTACAGGTGTGAACCACTGCGCCCGGCCAACCCGAGCCTTTTTTAACTGGTCAGCTGGGCCCAAGAGTATTACCATGTCTCCTAAAAATGACTGATACAGTTTCTTTATTAGTTTTCTGTGGCTGCCATGTACTATAGTACCACAAACTAGGTGGCTTAAAACAACAGGAGCCTGTTCACTCCCAGTTCCATAGTCAGAAATCAAGATGTTGGCAGGGTTGGCTCCTTTCTGGGAGCTCTGAAGGAGGATCAGTTCCCTGCCTCTCTCCCAGCTTCTGGGGGTTGCTAGCAGTCCGTGGCACTCCTTGGCCTGTGGATGCATTGCTCCAACCTCTGCTGCCATCAAATATGGAGTTCTTCTTGCGTGTGTGTCTGCATGTCCCAATTTTGCTCTTCTTATAAGGACACCAATCATTGGATTAGGGCTGACCCTAATCCAGCATGATCTCATTTTAACTTGATTACATCAGTGGAGACCCTATTTTCAAGTAAGGTTGTAGTCAGAGGTACCATGGGGTCAGGATTTGAAAGTATCATTTTTGGGAACACAGTTCAACTCGTAACACTCCTCTTACCCATCTCTCTCCTGAACTATAGTGCTGGCCTCTTACTGTATCTCCCTGGGCCAGGGTCTCCCCTCAGTGACCTTTCCACACCATCAGTAGAATTATCTTCTTATATTGTAAAAAGAATCATATTCTCCAGCTTGATTTCCAAAGGCTAAACTCAGTTTGACAGACAGAGCCCTTCACAGGCTGTTGTCATTGGAGAGCTGGACCGGTGTGGAACAGGGACCTGTCCCCCCTGCACAGGATCATAATTGAAGCTGGACTCGCCTACAAGGCACCGCTAATTAATCTTTCCTCCTACTGGGCGTCTGAATCATTCTGCCCCTAAGAAAATTATTTGGGAGGTGACTGGACTTCTTGCATGATTGTTCCTAGGGATGCTGTCCTTGCCTGTCTTCTCAGATGTGGGTTTATTGCATTTTTACTTATTTCCTAAACTTTCAGTGGAAGAAGGCAAGATCATCTTCCATAAGGTAGTTAGATTATATTACTCATGGAACTAATACCTTCAAGACTATCCACTCTTTTCTTTCTTACTCTACTCTGGCAAAGTACCATATCTCCTGTGAATTTATTTCCTGGGAAAGCATGTGGAGTGGGGAGTGTGTGTATGTGTGTGTGTGTGTGTGTGTGTGTGTGTGTGTGTGTGTGTGTGTGGTGGAGGGTGAAAGTATTTTACCTGAGGATAAAGATTGATGCAAATAATATTCAGATAGAGTTCAGTAGGGTTAAAACATGTTAAGTGTCTTCTTGCCAGTTTGCTGTCTTGGATTTTGCTGTATCTACATTTTTCTCTGATAAGGGAACAATAAAATAAATCATTTCCCAGAGTTAAGTGACTGAGTCCCTAAGAAGATCTTAAAGGAGACAGACATTTGCCTAAGTAGTTAAATCCCAGTTAAATTTTAGTAACACAATCTATCTCTATGCAGAGAGGCAAATAAAGAACCATATGATGTCATTTGTATCTAAAAAGTACCCTTCAGTGGCTGGGCGCGGTGGCTCACGCCTGTAATCCCAGCACTTTGGGAGGCTGAGGTGAGTGGATCACAAGGTCAGGAGTTTGAGACCAGCCTGACCAATATGGTGAAACCCTGTCTCTACTAAAAATACAAAAATTAGTCGGGTGTGGTGGTGTACACCTGTAGTCCCACCTACTCAGGAGGCTGAGGCAGAAGAATCACTTGAACCTGGGAGGCAGAGGTTGCAGTGAGCCAAGATCAAGCCACTGCACTCCAGCCTGCGTGACAGAGAAAACCCCCCTCTAAAAAAAAAAAAAAAAAAAAAAGGGTACCCTTCAGTGTAAGAGCTGTCCATGTAGCAACTCTCAATTTAGTCCAATGGATTAAAGTGTGAGACTGGAATAGTAATCCTTTAATTTAAAGTTGTGTGACCCCGGCCAAATGACTGTCTTCAATCCTCAGTGTCCCAGGCTGCATGAAAAGCATATGGTACAATTCCTGGCAGAATAATGTTCAATAAATATCAAATGCTATTATTATTTTGTTATTATACGAATGACCCGAGAAAGGGTCCCACCTGCATCCAAGTGCGTTTATACTTCTTAATTACCAAAGTGCCTGCATGAGAATGCTGGTAGAAACTGCATGAGGGTGTTTTGTTTTTGTTTTTGTTTTTGTTTTTGTTTTTGAGATGGGGGTCTCACTCTGTCACCCAGGTTTGAGTGCAGTGGCGCCATCTTAGCTCACTACAACCTCCACCTCCCAGGCTCATGTGATCCTCCCACCTCAGCCTCCCAAGAATCCCGGACCACAGGTGCGAACCACCACGGCTGGCTAATTTTTTGCATTTTTGGTAGAGACGGGGTTTCACCGTGTTGCCCAGGCTGGACTTGAACTCCTGAGCACAAGCGATCCACCCACCTCAGCCTCTCAAAGTTCTGGGATTACAGGTGTGAGCCACTGTCCCCAGCTTTGCATGAGGGTCTTTGATTACAACTGATATTTTCTATTTTTGGGTGATGGCCTTTTTATAAGTTGCCGTTTCAGTGACACAAAGGAGGAATGTGTAACTGAGTAGAACAGTTTTAGAGAAAATGTAGGTTATGTGTTAATTAGACTGAAGCCGTGTCTACTTCCAGAGAGTATAAGGCAGTTTAGAAGGTAAAACACAGTATTTTACTGGGAGTGAGACAGAATTTTTATTTAGCGTATATACAGCAGAAACAGAAAGGGAACAGAAAAAGCCTGGAATGAGGCAAGTGTAAAAATGGGCAATTCTAGCAAACAGAACTGAATAAGGAAGAGTCAAAACAATGACGAGGGGCCAACCTTGAGGAGAAATTGAGTGTTGTTTGGGAATTTTTTTTTTTTTGAGATATCGCATACAGTACTTAGTGTTGGTTGGATGGAAGACTCTTAACGTTTTCCATATAGTTATTCTCTCATAAATATTCAAACAAAGTGAGGGTTTTAAACTGTAATTAGAGCTCCTTTCTGAGACATCTTCTCTCTGTAACATTTCTCTTTTTCCCACAATCAGGTGAAAATGAAATCCTTGCAACTCTGCATGCCATTTCAAGCAAAAACCAGATCTGGAGATCATATATTGGCATGGGCTATTATAACTGCTCAGTGCCACAGACGATTTTGCGGAACTTACTGGAGAACTCAGGATGGTAATGTATTTCTCGGTTCAGGAACAGGACTACTATGATTTGCATAATTCTCTCCATCCTCCATCTGTCCCCTGGCAGTCTCAGAGACTCCACACTGACACCCACCCCCCAGTGCTGTGCCAGCCTCCGGGAACCTACCAGGTTTCTCCGGATTGAGAAATGTTCTTGCTCAAATGTTGAGGAAATAGAAGTTTCTTCCCACTTCTAGTCCCATAAAATCTGCTAGGATGCTAAATTGTGGATCTGGTCATCTCTTCCTCTTCTCCAACTTAATTTCTGTGCTGTATTTGAGTAAGATGTGAAACCTGCAGGTGGGTAGATTCAGGGCTTTACTCCTCCTTGGAGACCCTGGGACTTAGGCTACTTCTGAGCTGTCTCAGTGAGTCAGTGGTGGAGTCTGGGAGAGAATCTTGGTCCACTGTCTTCTGTCAGGATTCCACCTGACCACCCTGCCTAGATGGAGTCTTGCTGTGTATCCCAGTCTGGAGTACAGTGGCATGATCTTGGCTCATTGCAACCTCTGCCTCCCAGGTTCAAGCAATTCTCCTGCCTCAGCCTCCCAAGTAGCTGGGATTACAGGTGCGCGCCATATGCTGGACTAATTTTGTATTTTTAGTAGAGACAGGGTTTCACCATGTTGGTCTTGAACTCCTGACCTCAGGTGATCTGCCCGCCTCGGCCTCCCAAAGTGTTGGGATTACAGGCATGAGCCACCACACCCGGCTCTTCTGTCAGGATTTTTAAGGGGGACAGATAATCGTGTTCCCTTCCCCTTCCACCCCCAAAATTTTTGATTCACAACTAACAAAAAGACATAGTGTTGGAGATCATAATATCAGCTTTATTGCTAGCACTTTCTAGAGAAAGAGAACATGTGCATTCTGTAGACAGGCTCTTCTAGAAAAGATAAGAGAGAAGCCTGGGCTATGCATGCTCAGTTACTTATTCCAGTCTCACCTCAACAGTTAGATAAATCACTCCTTTTTTTTTTTCTCCCTGAGACAGAGTCTCACTCTGTCGCCCAGGCTGGAGTGCAGTGGCACAATCTCAGCTCACTGCAACCTCTGCCCTCTGAGTTCAAGCGATTCTCCTGCCTCAGCCTCCAGAGTAACTGGGAATATAGGCGCCAGCCACAGCGCCTGGCTAATTTTTTGCATTTTTAATAGAGACAGGGTTTCACCATCTTGGCCAGGCTGGTCTTGAACTCCTGACCTCGTGATCCACCCGCCTCGGCCTCCAAAGTGCTGGAATTACAGGCATGAGCCACCGCGCCGGGCCATCACTCCTACTTCTAGGGGTGTGTGTGTGTGTGTGTGTGTGTGTGTGTGTGTGTCCATTTGTGTCTGTCTCCTGTCCACTCTGGTCCTCACTGATGGTGGGGTGTGTGTGTGTGTGTGTGTGTGTGTGTGTGTGTCTGTCCATCCATGTTTGTGTCTCCTGCCCACTCCAGCCCTCACTGATAGAACAACACTGAAAGCATTTCTCCTGCATTTGAGAAAATACTTCTAGTCCACTTCCATGCTATTTCATTGTTTTCCATTGCTGTTTGCTGTTTGCTGTATGATGTAAATAATCAAATAGGCCAGGCCGGGGGCTCATGCCTGTAATCCCAGCACTTTGGGAGCCTGAGGCGGGTGGATCACCTGAGGTCAGGAGTTTGAGACCAGCCTGACCAACATGGAGAAACCCCGTCTCTACTGAAAATACAAAATTAGTCGGGCATGGTGGCACATGCCTATAATCCCAGCTACTTGGGAGGCTGAGGCAGAAGAATCGCTTGAACCTGGGAGGCGGAGGTTGTGGTGAGCCGAGATTGCAGCATTGCACTCCAGCCTGGGGAGTTCAGGACATCTGCCTCTTCTGTTCATTGGGAAATAATGTTTAACTGTGGAGGAGGAAAGGTGGGGACTCCTAAGTCCTTCTTTCCCATCTTTTTGGATTGGTGCCATTTTAGACACCAGAAACATTGAGTTAAAATTTTATTTCAAATGAAATTTTAAGACTTAAAATTTTTAGTCTTAAAAGGAAGACATCTTGTTTGAAAATATAGGTGTACACTTTTCATTTCCAGCATGGAAACAAATCAAATATAGATGAAGTATGATGATAATTCCCAGGTGATTTTTTAAAAGTTAGTTTGTGGAAGAGATAACTTTAATTTCTAGCAGGATCATCATGATATGAGGACAGAGTAAGTTGATGCCTCTGCAATTCAAAGGTATTCCTAGCAAGGGGCACATACTGGCTTTCAGATTAACATATGTAAAAACCAACTTTCCTAAAGGCAATTCAGGTTTCACTAATGGAAAATCATAAGTTGCATCAACAGGAGCTTTTGAAATACCCAAGTACATGCTCCCAATCAATGAGTGTTAACAATTTGATCAACACTTTGCATCTTTGTCTGCTTTTCCATCATTCCAAACATAATCCTGGTGCGTGCATGCTCTTTGTCCTAGATGCAATTATTTTTATCATTATAGGAGCCAGATGTCTCAGCACAATCATTCCTGTATTGCTGTCTCTGTACATAACCCTTAGTTTCAGTATGTTCCACTTTATTAATAAGGGGACAGGAAAATCAAAGAACTAATTTCTCTGTAGTGTATGTGAATGCGTTTGCATTCATGAAGGCTTCTTTTTCATTGTGGTATTGGTAAAAATTTGAATGGTAAACTCCAAGGTTAATTTCAAAAGAAAATGGCCTGTTTCTCTTCCCCCTTAAGAAAAGCCTCAAAAGTACATGAACGGGCTGCAGCATTCCAGCCGTCTGAATACTGGCCAGCAGCCTTTGCTCTTGGTGACTATACAGAATATTCACCATATTGCTTTCTGGCTGTGGGCGGATGTTAATTTACTGTAGGAGCAGCCAGTGTTTTGAGAAGGAGATGATGTTGTCCTATACTTTTCATTTGTTTTTCGGGTGCATTCTAAATACTGTCTCTTTCTATTCTCTGAAAGCTGATCTGAACCAGAGAGTGATACTGCGCCCCACCACTGCTGATAGGGAGGGCTGTGCATATGTGGGTGGTAGACTTCACATTATCATCCTTCTGAATGGTTTCCATAGAGATGGAACCAACAAATTCCGGTGACGTGAGGGGAAAATAAATGGATGACATAGCCTCGAAAGAAAACAAACATTTGGGCTCTTGAAAGACAATTTACATCAGGTCTAGAATTTATTTTACGGGGTTCACTATTCCAAATTTTCAACTACTGATAACATCAGAACATTTACATTTTCCTTGTAGCTATTTCTGTTTGGTATAATTTTGGCAGCAGGGTTAAAATGAGAGAATCTCAGGAGTGTTTGTCCTGCAAACCCCCATGACCCCCTTTCCCAATTAATTCCAAAAGACAGTCAAAATGATAGAGAACACTGAATATTTCGGGTGAAATGTTAATGCCATGTTGAATATATCAAGCCTCCTGTTTGAGCTGAGCTAAATGCCTTCTTGGATGTGCAGATACCTTTTTACATGTTAAAATATATTTAGGGGCCGGGCGCGGTGGCTCAAGCCTGTAATCCCAGCACTTTGGGAGGCCGAGATGGGCGGATCACGAGGTCAGGAGATCGAGACCATGCTGGCTAACACGGTGAAACCCCGTCTCTACTAAAAAATACAAAAAATTAGCCGGGCGAGGTGGCGGGCGCCTGTGGTCCCAGCTACTCGGGAGGCTGAGGCGGGAGAATGGTGTGAACCCAGGAGGCGGAGCTTGCAGTGAGCTGAGATCCGGCCACTGCACTCCAGCCTGGGCGACAGAGCGAGACTCCGTCTCAAAAAAAAAAAAAAAAATATATATATATATATATATATATATTTAGGAACAAACCAGTTGAGTTAGTCAGTTGGAACATAGACTTTATAGATCACAGACACATTTTCTTAATCACTATGTTTTACCTAATTGAGTCAAACTCTTGTAAACATGATGGCAGGCCTTTTGATAGCATTTTTCTCCTGAAATGAGGGTTATTTATCATCCCTCAGATCCGAGGCTTACTGTCCTTTAATAGATCATTGTTAAGAGCATTAATACCTGTTTTATTTCAGTAGTGCCAAAAACCTGTAGACTAATACAAGAAGTTTACAGTGAAAGGAGTGAGATTACATATTTGGCATCTTTGCAAAACAACAATTTTAAAGGTCTCTACCTTTAGCAGTGCTAAATAACATTAACCTCACCTTGGACTTATAAAAGAGTTGAGAGAGAAATATTACATAAGGGATGAAAAAGATGTAACTAATTAGAATAAATAGTTTTTAAGTGGAAATATGTAATAATATCTAAATAGAATTCTGGGGAAGTCCTTTTGGGAAAGGTCTATCAGCATATGCTTTAAACATTTTTTTGAAGATGAAAATGAAAAAAAACTCCAACTTTTCAAGAGCCAGTGGGTCACTGAAAATACTGATCTTAAGCCAGGCATGGTGGCTTGTGCCTGTGGTTCCAGCTCCTTGGGAGGCCGAGGCAGGAAGATCACATGAGTCCAGAAGTTTGAGGCTATAGTGCCCAATCATTGCACCTGTGAACAGCCACTGCACTCCAGCCTGGGTAGCATAGCACAAGCCTGTATACAAACAACAGAAAAGAAAATACTGATTAGGCCAAGTGCGGTGGCTCACACCTGTATCCCAGCACTTTGGGAGGCCGAGGTGGGCAGATCAGTTGAGGTCAGGTGTTTGAGACCAGCCTGGCCAACATGGCGAAACCCTCTCTCTACAAAAAATACAAAAAAATGTAGCCAGGCATAGTGGTGGGCACCTGTAATCTCGGCACCTGTAATACTCGGGAGGCTGAAGGAGGAGAATCACTTGAACCCAGGAGGAGGAGGCTACAGTGAGTGGAGATTGCACCACTGCACTCTAGCCTGGGTGACAGTGAGACTCCGTTTCAAAAAAAAAAAAAGAAAAAGGAAAAGAAAATACTGGTTAAATACTAAGTTGTTTTTTTTTTTTAGACAGGGTCTCTGTCTGTCACCTGGACTAGCACACAGTGGTGCTCTAATAGCTCACTGTAAACTGGAACTCCTTGGCTCACCTAATCCTCCCACCTCAGCCTCCTGAGTAGGTGGGACTTACAGGTTTCTCGGCAGGCTAATTTTTTTTTTTTTTTAATTTTTAATAGAGACAAGGTTTCTCTATGTTGCCCAGGTTGATCTTGAACTACTTGCCCCAAGAGATTTTCCTCCCAAAGTGCTGACAGGTGTGAGCCACCACACCTAGCCTGTATACTGAGTCTTAAAACACATAGACACATATAGACAGAAAACTAGGGATTTTAAAAGTTTTTGAGTGTTCTTATAAATTCAAAATAATTTACAGATGCTAATTTACGGTTGCTATTATTGACTTGAATAATCTTTGGACAGTACATTAGTCTGATTTGAGCGTTAAGAAAAATCTCTCATATAGACGATGTTATTTCCACTGAGAGCCAAGAGATACTGGCTAGAGCGAGGTTTTAGTTATTTGTCCCCATTCACAAGTACACTCATGCCCTGTGTAGTGATATTTTGGTCACTGACAGATTGTGTATATGACAGTGGTCCCATAAAATTGTATTTCTGTATTTTTACTGTAACTTTTCTGTATTTAGAAACACAAATACTTAACCATTGTTTTACAATTGCCTATAGTATTCAGTACAGTTACATGCTGTACATGTTGGTAGCCTGGGAGTGATAGGCTATGCCATGTAGCCTAGGTGTGTAGTAGGCTATACCTTCTAAGTACATGTAAGTACACTCTTTGAGGTTCACACAACAATGACTAAATCACCTAATGATGGATTTCTCAGAACACGTTTCTGTTAAGCCATGCATGACTGTAGAAAATTAGTAAGATTAAGCCTTGGCACAGTGGCTCACTCCTGTTATCCCAGAAATTTGTGAGGCTGAGATGGAAGGATCACTTGAGCCCAGGAATTTGAGACCAGCCTGGACAACATAGTAATACCCTGTCTCTATTAAAAAAAAAAAAAAGATTAAAACCCAGGGCTTCAGCTGGGTGTGGTGGCTCACACCTATAATCCCAACATTTTGGGAGGCTGAGGTGGGCGGGGTCGTTGAGCCCAGGAGTTTGAGACCAGCCTGGCCAACATGGTGAAACTCCATCTCTACAAAAAAATATAAAAATTAACTGGGCGTGGTGGTGCATACCTGTAGTCCCAGCCACTCGGGAGGCTGAGGTGCAAGGATTGCTTAAGACCAGGAGGTGGAGGTTGCAGCGAGCCAGGATCAGGCCACTGCACTCTAGCCTGTGTGACAGAGCAAGACTCTGTCTCAAAAAACAAAACAAAAACAAAAACTCAGTGCTTCTTAATACTTAGTAGTTTTCAAGATGCAGGGATACTGTAAATCACTGTACTGTTTAAGAGAATGCAGACAGATATGCTCTTTCTGAAGAGGAACATGGCACCAAGCGCTGGGAGCCTCAGAACTAATTATCAGACTGGGCGTGATAATTACGCGTGACTCACACCTGTAATCCCAGCACTTTGGGAAGCCAAGGTGGGCGGATCATCTGAGTCGGGAGTTCGAGACCAGCCTGGCCAACATGGTGAAACTCTATCTCAACTAAAAATACAAAATTTAGCTGGGTGTGGTGTCGCAAACCTGTAATCCCAGCTACTCAGGAGGCTGAGGCAAGAGAATGGCTTGAACCCAAGAGGTGGAGGTTGCACTGAACCGAGATGGCGCCACTGCCCTCCAGCCTGGATGACAGAGCAAGACCCCATCTAAAAAACAAAAGCCCCAAAAAACTAATTATCACATATAATTTGGAATTCTACTTCTAAGAATGTATCCTTAGGAAATAAGACAGAGATAAGGATCTTCACTATTATGCCATTTCTAATATTTGAAATCAAAAGTAGTATTCAACTGGAAGGAATGCATTAAATAAATTAAGATTTACATGAAGAAATTATAACTTAAATAATTTATTTCATAAATTATTTAATACCATAGAGCAGTTAAAATTATGTTTTTGAATTGTATTTAAAGATGTTAGACATTGTTCATGGAATAATGTTAACTGAAAAAAGTTAAGATACAAAAACTTCTTTTATTTTTAGTAGAGACAGAGTCTTGCTATGTTGCCCAGGCTGGTCTTGAACTCCTGGTGCAAGTGATCCTCCCACCCTGGCTTCCCAAAATGTTGTTATTACAGGTGTAAGCCTCCATGCCTGGCCAATACTACTTTTAGTATAAATAGTTTATGATGTAGAAAAGAGATTGGAAAAAATGCACCTGAATGTTAACTGTAGTTATGTTAAAGTTTGGAAATTGAGTGATTTTATTTCTCAATAGTTATCTGGGTTCTTTTGTTACAAAGAACATGTATAATATAATCATAAAAAAGGTAGTAAATGTGTTCCTGACACATAAGAGATGGTTAATGAATGGTAGCTGGTTTCTTTAACATTTGAAACACACAATAAAAAAAAAAAAAATTGTGTTAATCATCTCACCACCCAGAGAAAACCAGCTTACATTTTGGTTCATCTACTTGTTCTTACAAACTTATAAAAACAAGATCATTTTGTATTTTACGAATTTATTTTTTGAGACAGGGTCTCACTCCCGTCACCTAGGTGGGAGTGCAGTGGTGTGATCGCAGCTCGTGTGATGGCGGCTCATTGTAGCCTCAACCTATCCTCCAGCCTCATGTGGTTTTTTTTGTTTGTTTGTGTTTTGAGACGGAGTCTTGCTCTGTCACCCAGGCTGGAGTGCAGTGGCTTGATCTTGGCTCACTGCAACCTCCGCCTCCTGGTTTCAAGCGATTTTTCTGCCTCAGCCTCACAAGTAGCTGGGACTATAAGCACGCACCACCATGCCCAGCTAATTTTTGTATTTTTAGTAGAGACAGGGTTTCACCATATTGGCCAGGCTGGTCTTGAACTCCTGACCTCATGATCCACCCGCCTCTGCCTTCCAACGTGCTGGGATTACAGGCATGAGCCACCGTACCCAGCCTTAGTTTTTTGTAGGGGTGAGGTTTCATATATTGCCCCGGCTGGTCTCGAACTCCTGGGCTCAAGTGATTGCCCACCTCAGTCTCCCTAAGTGCAAGGATTACAGGTGTGAGCCACCGCACCCAGCCTCCATCTACTTTTCTTTCTTTCTTTTTTGAAAGCTTTGAAACCAACATCTTCTTATCTTTGACAGGCAGTGTGGTGGGGAGGTTGCCTTTCCAAGCAGTACAATATCAGGACTTTGAAATAATTTCCTGAGACTTGTATTGGGGTGTTGGTGTGTGGGTGTGTGTATGTGTGTGTGAGTGAGAGAAAGAGAGTATGTGCGTGACAGAGAGTGTGTGTTTGTGTGTGAGAGAGAGAGACTCTGTGTGTGTGTGTGTGTGTGTGTGTGTGTGTGTGTACAACAGAATGGATTTTTGCTTGAACAGACTGGCTCAGCAACTGTAAATTAGTTTGCCAAATTCTAAGTGGGTGATGAACTGGAATGAATGAGGCACACAATACATGGTGCAGGCAAATAGAAAGGGAAATCTGAACAGAAATGGGGTCATACAAAAGGCATAGACAACAGGCAGGCAGTTGTGATCTCGAATCAGACAAGAGCTACACACATGGCTTGACACTGTGAAGACAGATGTGGCACTACTCCAGCCAAGTGCTTAGATTGCTTGACTAATAAAAAACTTTCATTTTACTCGGAATCATTATTTGCTGTGTAGAAATACGTACACACGCAGGTATACACACATAAAAGTCAGTCCATCTGATAAACAGGAAAGACTTAGTGTATCCATAAAGACAGGCACAGGATGTACAATAGGAAGAGAGAGAACAATATTCCAAAGAATTCATCACAGCACAGAAGAGAACAGGAAAAACAAGCAGTGTCTGCTAAAAGGAAATGATAATTAGACAATATGAATATAATACTATGCACTCATTGAAAATGATGCTGTAAAAAATATTTGCTGATGCGAGAGATGTTCATAATATACTGATTTTTTTTTTTTTTGAGATGGAGAGTCTTGCTCTGTCGCCTAGCCTGGAGTGCAGTGGTGCGATCTCAGCTCACTGCAACCTCTGCACCCCCAGGTTCAAGTGATTCTTCTGCCTCAGCCTCCCGAGTAGCTGGGACTACAGGCGTGTGCCACCATGCCCGGCTAATTTTTTGTGTTTTTAGTAGAGACGGGGTTTCACCGTGTTAGCCAGGATGGTCTCAATCTCCTGACTTCGTGATCTGCCCGCCTCAGCCTTCCAAGTAAAATAGGTCAGGCATGGTGGCTCTCACCTGTAAGGATGAAGGAACTCAATTGGCTAACTCACATATCCAAAGCCACATTCTTGGCTAATAATTGAAGGAGATAAAGTTAGAATCCATGTTTATGTTGCCTTCTAAACATTTCCATCCTGGAATTTCAATAGCCATAGAGTTAACTGCCATGGACTCTTAGTAACTGGATAATGAGTATTCTTAAGTAGACCTCTATTAATTTCTTAGCATGTAGAACTTCTCCTGGTTAACATAAAACAAATATCCTAATAAATATATAAATAAAATATTTGAGTATTACATGTTAGATTCTTGGATGCTTTCCTATTGTAAACTGTGAATGAGGTCTTTTATCTAGGGGAAAGATAATAGCAAATAAAATTTGTGTTTATAATATTATAGGTAGCCTCAAGTGCAGTGGCTCATGCCTGTAATCCCAGCACATTGGCAGGCCGAGGCAGGTGGATTGCTTGAGCTCAGGAGTTTAAGACCAGCTTGGGCAACATGGTAAAACCCTGGCTCTACAAAGAATACAAACATTAGCCGAGCGTGATGGCATGTGCTTGTTGTCCCAGCCACTTTGGAGACTTAGGCCAGAGGATCTCTTGAGCCTTGTACATTGAGGCTCAGGGAGTCGTGATCATGCTATTGCACTCTAGCCTGGGTGACAGAGTGAGACCCTGTCTCAAAAAAAAAAAGAAAAAAGAAAACCAGAGACACAAAAATAAGTACTGCTTATCCCCAAACAAAGGATAATATTGTTACTGTGATTTAATTCTAAGCTTCTTTACAAAGGCCAAAAAGAAGCTTACTGATGTGTTATGTAATTCTCTTTAAGATAGGCTAATTATTTTCGGGTACTGAATCCTAAAACGAAGGTATTTTGTGTGCTTCTCTAAACAGCAGAGTCAGAGTTTGGACAAGACCTTTTGTTTCCCTTGCAGGATCACCCAGTATACTCCATACCAGCCTGAGGTGTCTCAGGGGAGGCTGGAGAGTTTACTCAACTACCAGACCATGGTGTGTGACATCACAGGCCTGGACATGGCCAATGCATCCCTGCTGGATGAGGGGACTGCAGCCGCAGAGGCGCTGCAGCTGTGCCACAGGTGAGAGGCCTCCCAAAGTGCTGGGATTCCAGGTGTGGGCCACCTCATTCGGCCTTGTTTTCTTTTTATAGTATATTGTGAATATTACTTTAGTCAGCTTTCTAGAGTATGACTTTCTAAAGAAACTGAAAAACTCAAGAGGTTCAAAAACCTAGAAGTTGGATATTTCCTCCCAGGGTCCTTCTTGGTGTCTCCGCCCGGATTTTGGTTGGGGTTGGGGAAGATTAGACGGGAGGGCTGAGGTTGGCAGGCGAGGGGTGAAGACATCTGCACGTTTGGTGAGGGTACCATTTTTGGGAGGAAGGACAAGGAGCCGGTGTCAGGTCCCCCACTGGGAAGTGCTGGCATGGGGAAGCAGCCAAGCGCATGCCTGGGGGCTGCAAGGGTGGCTCCAGGGGCCAGCGGGGTTGTTTGGGGAACAGGGCGAGGTCTCTCAAGGCAAGGCAGTGAGGTTAGGGTGGCAACGTGACCTTAAACAGCTGACTCGGCACCTTGCTTTGGGAGGGCAGAGGGCGGGAGCAGGGGAGGGGGAAGCTCAATTAGAAGTGGACTTTGGATAGATGTGGCTGGGGGTGGGGGTGAGGGTGCTGCTTTGAGGGCGAGTGTGGGTTAGTCGTGAGGATCCCCCCATAACACACACACATGACTGAGCACTTGGGAGCCTCTCCGTTGTTCCAAACCTTGACAGCATAGCTGAGTGGAAAGGTGTGAGGGCCTCCGTTTGGTGGGGTTGTAAGAGGGTAGCAACAAAGGTCATGGCACTGTGGTCGAGGGTGGATTCTCAGGCCCATAGAGTAGGACTTCCATTATCTCCATGGCACTTGCATGGAAGTGCCATAATTTATTTAATCTCTTGTCTATTACACATTTAGTTTATTTCCATCTTTTACTGTTATTAATAGTGCTTCGTGTGCATCCTTATAATAAATCTTTGTCAAAACTTCTGATTATTTCCTGAAGAGCCATTTCTAGAAGTGGAGTTACTGAATCAGGATGGACAATTCACAGTGGTTCTCCAGCTCATCCCCTTCCCTCATTTGCCTTGCCAGTACTTAGGAGCCTACCTTCCTGGTGGAATTCTCATGTAGATGGTCATCTGGTTGGGAAAGGTGTACACATTCACGCTGTGTCTTAGGTCTCGTGCCCCTAGCTCTGAATGCCCGTGTAAGCCTCCTTTTTGGCTTCTGCAGACTTGGGGTGGGGAGTGAGCACCATACTTGTTCAGCAGGTTTGGGGGCCTCTGGTACATTCCAGCCATCAGCCTTTCTGATTCCTGAGCAGCCGTTGGGGGTGAGTTCAGGTTCTCCCTGTGTCAGGGACACACAGCAACAAAGGGGTGCCGTCCACCTGCCTCTCTGGTTATTATTCTTAGCTTTTCACTAATTTTCATCTTCCCTCTTTTTTTAAAAAAAATTGCTTTTTATTTCATTTATTTATTTATTTTAATTTTTTTTTTTCCCTGAGACGGAGTCTTGCTCTGTTGCCCAGGCTGGAGTGCAGTGGTGCGATCTCGGCTCACTGCAAGCTCTACCTTGTGGGTTCACGCTATTCTCCTGCCTCAGCCTCCCGTGTAGCTGGGACTACAGCTGCCTACCACCACACCTGGCTAAGTTTTATTATTATTATTTTTAGTAGAGATGGAGTTTCACTGTGTTAGCCAGGAGGGTCTCGATCTCCTGACCTCATGATCCACCCACCTCTGCCTCCCAAAGTGCTGGGATTACAGACGTGAGCCACCACATCCGGCCTTCATTTATTTTTTTAAGGCAGGATTTGACTTTGTCACCCAGACTGGGGTGCACAATCTCAGCTCACTGCAGCCTTGACTTCGCCAGTTCAAGTGATCCTCTTGCCTCATCCCCCCAA
This sequence comes from Theropithecus gelada, assembly GCF_003255815.1. Lineage (NCBI taxonomy): Eukaryota > Metazoa > Chordata > Mammalia > Primates > Cercopithecidae > Theropithecus > Theropithecus gelada. The sequence continues at coordinate 75,168,827 of NC_037683.1, forward strand.
GTAGCTGGGACTGTAGGCCTGTGCCACCATGCCCAGCTAATTTTTGTATTTTTTGTGGAGATGGGGTTTTGCCATGTTGCCTAAGCTGGTCTTGAACTCCTGAGCTCGAGCAATCCACTCGCCTCAGCCTCCCAAAGTACAAGGATTACAGGCATGAGCCACCATGACTGGCCAATTTTATTTTTTTAATACAAAAATTGGCTGGGCATGGTGGCACATGCCTGTAGTCCCAACTATGTGGGGGCAGTGTGCTGAGGTGGAAGGATCACTTGAGCCTGGGAGGTCGAGGTTGCAATGGGCTGTGATTGCACCACTACACTCCGGCCTGGGCGACAAAGTGAGACCCTGTTCCCTCCACGAAAAAATAAAATAAGGCCAGGCACACGGTGGCTCACGCCTGTAATCCCAGCACTTTGGGAGGCCGAGACGGGTGGATCACAAGATCAGGAGATCGAGACCTTCTGACTAACACGGTGAAACCCCGTCTCTACTAAAAATACAAAAAAATTAGCCGGGTGTGGTGGTGGACGCCTGTAGTCCCAGCTACTCGGGAGGCTGAGGCAGGAGAATGGCGTGAACCCGGGAGGCGGAGCTGCACTCCAGCCTGGGCAACAGAGCGAGACTCCACCTCAAAAAAATAAAAATAAAAATAAAATAAAATAAAAATAAATAAACTATTTTATTTATTAATTTATGTATGTATGTTTTTATTTATTTAAGACAGAGTCTCACTCTGTGGCCTAGGCCGGCGTGCAGTGATGCGATCTCAGCTCACTGCAACCTCTGCCTCCCGGGTTCAAGCAATTCTCCTGCCTCAGCCTCCCGAGTAGCTGGGATTACAGGCACGCACCACCATGCCTGGCTAAGTTTTGTAGTTTTAGTAGAGCTGGGGTTTCGCTATGTTGGCCAGGCTGATCTTGAACTCCTGACCTCAGGTGATCTACCTGCCTCGGCCTCCTGTAGTACTGGGATTACAGGTGTGAGCCACCACACCTGTCCAGTTTACAGTTGTATCTAATCACTGTCCTTTGCTTTATTTTCTTTTTCCTCGTGGTATATTTTTAAAATTTTGAACCATTATTAAATAATTGTTATTGAATAAACATAGAAATTGAACCATCTTAAGACTGACTTTCTAAATGGAGTTAGAATGGGAATTGGATCTATGAGCAATGCTAATCAGTAAATGCCATTAGTTATTGATGGCTCAGTGTTTTTTGTTGTTGCTGTTGTTCTTGTTTTGAGACAGAGTTTCGCTCTTCTATGCAGGATGGAGTGCAGCAGTGGTGCGATCTTGGCTGACTGCAACCTCCACCTCCCTGGTTCAAGCAATTCTCCAGCCTCAGCCTCCCAAGTAGCTGGGATTACAGGCATGCACCATCACACCCAGCTAATTTTGTATTTTTAGTAGAGATGGGGTTTTATCATGTTGGCCAGGCTGGTCTCGAACTCCTGACCTCAGGTAATCTGCCCACCTCGGGCTCCCAAAGTGCTGGGACTACAGGTGTGAGCCACCGCACCTGGCTTACTCAGTATTTTTTATACTGTGCTTAGACTTACCCTCGGTACCATGTTTGCTTTGCATTCTTAGAAGATAGTCTGATTTATTTAATGTTCATATTGGAATGTGCTTTTTCTTTTCAATAGACACAACAAGAGGAGGAAGTTCTTTGTTGACCCCCGTTGCCACCCACAGACAATAGCTGTTGTCCAGACTCGAGCCAAGTAATTAATTTTATTCGTGTTTTAAACTCAGGACAATGTCATGTTCATCTCTGCTGTTTCTTTCTCTTTCTTACTTCCAAACTGATTGGAGGTGAATCTGAAACAGGCTTTTTTGCGGTTTAAATTGGGGTTCTGAGTTTTGCCTTCCCTCTTACTTTCTTCCGGGGATCTCTCTGGTAAGTAAGCTGTGTCAGAATTGAGTGGGGAAATACACAGTTGCCATTGCTTTACAGTAAGTTGTTGTGTTGTGTTTTCTTTTTGTGAAAAGAAAATAAAAATATGGTTTTGATTAGGTTCTGGAAAGTTTGGAAAAAAAATGGGACTCACATACAACTGTTACGATTTTGTGTGTATTCCTCGCAAACGTAGTTTACAGATGATGCACAGAGTCTCTAGGTGAGATGCGATATAGTTTAAAGTGTGGTGCCTTTCGTTCGTGCTGTAATCAGGTAAAACAAACCTCGCAACGACCGCTATTTGTAGGTATTTGCTTTCTCCTTTGTAAAAGTTGAGCATTCTTTCCTCTACCCATACCACCATCCCTTCAGAGGAGGGTTTCCGACATATAATTGGCATTAGTTTCAGCAATCTAAGGAAGTTCTTCCTCCTTGTCTTTTTTTTTTTTTTTTGAGACTCTGTCGCCCAGGCTGGAGTGCAGTGGTGCGACTTCTGCTCACTGCAATCTCCACCTCCCCGGTTCATGCCATTCTCCTGCCTCAGCTTCCTGAGTAGCTGGGACTACAGGCGCCCGCCACCACGCCTGGCTAATTTTTTTGTATTTTTAGTAGAGACGGAGTTTCACTGTGTTAGCTGGGATGGTCTTGATCTCCTGACCTCATGATCCACTCGCCTCAGCCTCCCAAAGTGCTGGGATTACAGGTGTGAGCCACTGCACCCCCTCTGCTCCCTCCTTGTCTTACTGATGGTTTTCTATTCACTTGAGAGTGATCCCAGGTGAAAGAGGCGATGGCTCTGTTGTTACAAATATTGGCTCATTAGCCCTAGGAAGCAATACTCCTGGGTCTCTCTCAGGAAGAGATTGTGACAGGAAAAGGCAAAGGGGAGTCATAGGATGGAAGAGGGGAACAGAAGCAGAGCTGTCGGATGCTCTTGAGTTGCTGTGACACGGTTACCACTGAAGGGCCTGGTGTGGGATGGGATGGGGCAGGGGTGGGAGGCCACTGTGGGAGGGCACAGAAAATGAATGCTGTCTTACTGAAAAAGAAGCGTTAGTTAATTAATTTTCCCTTGTAAACCAAAAGCACAATTGTTCTTTGTTGTCTGTCTTTCCAGATACACTGGAGTCCTCACTGAGCTGAAGTTACCCTGTGAAATGGACTTCAGTGGAAAAGATGTCAGCGGAGTGTTGTTCCAGTACCCAGACACGGAGGGGAAGGTGGAAGACTTTACGGAACTCGTGGAGAGAGCTCATCAGAGTGGGGTAGGCATACCTTTCTTGTGGGGGTCCATGGAGGTGTATCCCAACTTGTATCTGTCTGTCTACCTGTCTCTCTCTCTGTCTTTTCATGTGCCTTAATTTCTTTACCATTATCACGTGCGATGGTAAAACTCTCCTTCCTGCCTCCTTGCTGCAACTTTGTTCTGTTCACTGATTCCTGGCACATCATGGGCACTCAGTACATTTTTTTTTTTTTTTTTGAGACGGAGTCTTGCTCTGTCACCCAGGCTGGAGTGCAGTGGCCGGATCTCAGCTCACTGCAAGCTCCGCCTCCCGGGTTTTTACGCCATTCTCCGGCCTCAGCCTCCCGAGTAGCTGGGACCACAGGCGCCCGCCACCTCGCCCGGCTAGTTTTTTGTATTTCTTAATAGAGACGGGGTTTCACCGTGTTAGCCAGGATGGTCTCGATCTCCTGACCTCGTGATCCGCCCGTCTCGGCCTCCCAAAGTGCTGGGATTACAGGCTTGAGCCACCGCGCCCGGCCGCACTCAGTACATATTTACTGAATGAATGAATGAATGAGCAAATGGAGTTCACAGGATGTGAACATACTCTGCCAGTCTTCCTGTAGTTAAGGTAATTTGCTACTCTCCCACTACTCTCAGGGAAAGGTAGTGATCTTACGCCTTTTCTCTTTTCTCTCATTTCCTTTCTAGAGCCTGGCCTGCTGTGCTACTGACCTTTTAGCTCTGTGCATCTTGAGGCCACCTGGAGAATTTGGGGTAGACATCGCCCTGGGCAGCTCACAGAGATTTGGTGTGCCACTGGGCTATGGGGGACCCCACGCAGCCTTTTTTGCTGTCCGAGAAAGCTTGGTGAGAATGATGCCTGGAAGAATGGTGGGGGTGACAAGGTAAAGGGGCTCATGTTTCTCTCCTTTTATTATGATTATGATTTCCCTGATTCCTTCTGACCACAGATGTTGATTTCTATCTGAATTCAACTGGGCCATGTTGAGTCAGTTAAGGAAATATACAACATAGATTCAGAAGAACAATTCTGTTTGGGGTATGAGCTAGTACTTCTCAAATACCGTAAATTTGTAAAGTTTTGAAAAATTTTGTGTATAATTTATAATGTATCGAAGTCATATAATGCATTTGCTTAGGTTGATGGAAGCCTTGAAAGACTAAATATTTTAGGCATGTTTTGTGTTTAGACAGTTTTGTTCTCAAAAGCATTATGCCACACGGCTCTGTAAAGACAAATGCGCTGAAAGACTACAAAGCACACACTGAGTTTGCTCCGCGTTCCTTCCTAGAGACTTCCGCCACATGGCCATTTGAGTAATTTCCAGATTTCCAAATGTACTTTCCTGATTGCTTCTCATTGGTGAAACTTCTCAGATTAAAAACGTAGGTGTTCAGAAGTAGTCTTTGTTCCTTAAAAAAAAAAAGAAAAAAAAGGGCCGGGTGCAGTGGCTCACACCTGTAATCCCAGCATTCTGGGAGGCCGAGTTGGGCAGATCACAAGGTCAGGAGTTTGAGACCAGCCTGGCCAATATGGTGAAACCCTGTCTCTACTAAAAACACAAAAACTAGCTGGCCGTGGTGGCAGGTGCCACTACTGGCAGTAGTGCCAGCTACTCGGGAGACTGAGCCAGGAGAATCACTTGAACCCTGGCGGTGGAGGTTGCAGTGACCCAAGATGGCGCCGCTGCACTTCAGCTTGGGCGACAGAGCGAAACTCCATCTCAAAAAAAAAAAGGAAGGAAAAAAAGGAGCGGGGGACCTAGATGCATTCCAGGATTATTTCTGGGGAAATTTAGAGAAAAGATTATCTTTTTGACCTTTTATAAAAGCTGGAGTTTAATGTGAGTAGCCTGAATTAGTGAATGATGTGATGATAATGTGAAGTGTGTGTTTTTTAAAATTTTATTTATTTACTTATTTATTTTGAGACCAAATCTCACTCTGTCACCCAGGCTGGAGTGCAGTGGTATAAACATGGCCACTGTGTCCAACTAATTTTTAAAATTTTTTGTAAAAACAGGGTTTTACCATATTGCTCCGGGTGGTCTTAGGGCCCAAGTGATCTGCCCACCCCAGCCTCCCAAAATGCTGGGATTTACAGGTGTGAGCCACCATGCCTGGCCCCTGTATACTTTAAATCATCTTATAACACTAATGTTATGCTCTAGTTGTTACACTGTATTGTTTTTAAAAATTTGTGTGATTTTTTTTTTTTTTTTTTTTTTTTGAGACGAAATCTCACTGTCACCCAGGTTGGAGTGCAGTGATATGATCTTGGCTCACTGCAACCTCCGCCTCCCAGGTTCAAGTGATTCCCGAGCCTCAGCCTCCTGAGTAACTGGGATTACAGGTGCCTGTCACCATGTCTGGCTAATTTTTGTATTTTTAGTAGAAATGGGGTTTCATCATGTTGGTCAGGCTGGTCTCGAACTCGACTTCAGGTAATCCGCCCACCTTGGCCCCGCAAAGTGCTGAGATTATAGGTGTGAGCCACCATGCCCGGCTCATAAAATTTGTGTGAGTTTTAATTGTTGTATTGTTTTTTAGTTTTTCAAATGTTTTCAGTCTGTGATTGGTTGAATCTGTGGTGCAGAATCCACAGAGAGCCAACTCTTTTCAATTTCGTCAGCTATTTCCACTTTTCCTGTGTCTCCTGAGAAGTTCAAAGTGAAACTTAATCCTCCCAGTCACCATTATTATATTCATCTGGGAAATTCCTGCAAAATTTTCTTTCAAAATTCCTAGACTTATTGTATATATCTTGGTGTCTCAGAGTACAATCTAAAAATCAGTAATCCTGCTGGGCACAGTGGCTCATGCCTGTAATCTCAGCACTTTGGGAGGCTGAGGCGGGTGGATCACCTGAGGTCAGGAGTTTGAGACCAGCCTGGCCAACATGGTGAAACCCTGTCTCTACTAAAAATACAAAAATTAGCCGGGCGTGGTTTCGGGAGGCTGAGGTAGGAGAATTGCTTGAAACCAGAAGACGGAGGTTGCAGTGAGCCGAGATCACGCCATTGCACTCCAGCCTGGGCAAAAGAGTGAAACTGTCTCAAAAAAAAAAAAAAAAAAAAATCAGTAATCCTGTTTAGACGAGGAACGTTTAGAAATTGTTTCTTTATGAACTTGCACCCAAGTGCATTTGCTGAATTAACTTCAAGCTGGGAAGGAAAGAAGTAATTCTATTTATAGCAGCCCCTAGTGCTGTGATTATCTGTGCTAACTGGATGCCTTATTCTTGGTGTAGAGACACCACTGGGAAAGAAGTGTATCGTCTTGCTCTTCAAACCAGGGAGCAACACATCCGGAGAGACAAAGCTACCAGCAACATCTGTACAGCTCAGGTAAATCACATGTCTGACCTGACTACTGAATGCCTTATGATATACAGAAATGAGCTACTCATTCATTCATTCATTTATTCACCACCTCCTGAGCAGTGAGCACACCAGAAATGGCAAGATCTTATTGGTGTAGAAGGCTCGTTGTCTTATGAGAACCAAAATACAGTGTTGGTTGGGTGTGGTGGCTCGTGCCTATAATCCCAGCACTTTGTGAGGCCAAGGCAGGCAGTTTGCTGGAGCCCAGGAGTTGGAAACCCGCCTGGGTGACATGGCAAAACCCCGTCTCTATGAAAAATAAAATAAAATAAATTAGCTGGCAGTGGTGGTATGCTCCTGTAGTTCCAGGTGCTAGGGAGGCTCAGGTAGGAGGATCACCAGAACCTGGGAGGTTGAGGCTGCAGTGAGCCATGATCATGCCACTGCACTCCAGCCTGAGTGACAGAGGGAGACTATGTCCCCAACTCCTGCCCCCCACAAAAAAAGTTGAAAAAAATACACTGTGTTTTACTGGTGTTCTCTCTATGCACACCCTTTGCCTATGCGTTCTCTTCATCATAAATGTTTTAATATTAAAAAAAAAGGGCATTATTGGTTTCATTTTACCCATAATCACATCTTCATATCCTGAGTAGGCTAAGCTTAAGAAAGGACAAAAGAGGCTACTCTTCACTTTTACATACACACTTAAAATATGTGTAAATAGAAAGATGGATATCAGGGTCTCTAGTGTTCTTAGCATCTGGCCAGGTTTGTTGTGGGTGACAGTTGAGACACCCTGTCTTAGGGCTGAGAAGGAGCCTCTCCAGGAATGGGTTGAGGAAGGCAAAGTGAGGGCATTTGAGATGACTGCTTGAGGGGATGGTGGTAGTCACGAGGCACTCTTACTTGGAGATTATGACTTTCATTCTTTTTTTTGAGACAGAGTCTCACTCGGTCGCCCAGGCTGGAGTGCAGTGGTGCAATCTCAGCTCACTGCAACCTCTGCTACCCGTGTTCAAGCAATTCTCCTGCCTCAGCCTCCTGAGTAACTGGGATTACAGGTGCCTGCCACCACGTCATGCTAGTTTTTGTATTTTTAGTACAGACAGGGTTTCACTGTCTTGGCCAGGTTGGTCTTGAACCCCTGACGTCGTGATCCACCCACCTCAGCCTTCCAAAGTACTGGGATTACAGATGTAAGCCACTGCACCCGGCCATGTCTGGCATTCTTTAAAAGGATGGGACAAAGTAGGAAGAGTTTCCTGGGTTCTGACCAGGGTTCTGGGTTCTGCTCCTTGAAGTTGCTCTAGGGCTTAGGTCGACGTGTTTGTGAAACCCAGCCAGCCCCTAGGATCAGTTGGAGGCCCACTCCTGAGCACAGGATCCATTCTAAGTACATCTCTCTCTCTCTTTTTTTTTTTTTTGCTTTGAGACAGAGTCTTGTTCCTCCGTCACCCAGGCTGGAGTGGGGTGGCACAATCTTGGCTCACTGCAACCTCTGCCTCCTGGGTTCAAGTGATTCTTGTGCGTCAGCCTCCTGAATAGCTGGAATTACAGGCACATGCCATCACACTCAGATAATTTTTGTATTTTTAGTAGAGGCGGGTTTCATCATGTTGGCCAGGTTGGTCTCAAACTCCTGACCTCAAGTGATGGTCCTGCCTGGGCCTCCCAAAGTCCTGGGATTATAAGTGTGAGCCATGGCACCTGGCCTCTTTTTTTTTTTTTTTCTTGAAACAGATTCTTGCTCTGTTGCCCATTCTGAAGTGCAGTGGCATGGTCATAGCTCACTGCAGCCTCAACCCTCAACCTCCAAGGCTCAAATTATTCTCCGGCCTCAGCCTCCTAAGTAGCTGGGACTGTGGGTACATTCCACCACACCCAGCTGATTTTCAAAAAAATGTTTTGTAGAGACGAGGTCTCGCTTTGTTGCTCAGGTTGGTCTCAAACTCCTGAGCTCAAGTAATCCTATCTTGGCCTCCCATAGTGATAGGATTATAGGCATGAGCCACCATGCGTGGCCATTGTAATTGCATCTCTTCTATGAAGTGTCAGAAAGAGATATCACAGATACTTCAATGGGAGGTATAGTGCTCTTTCGTCTCAGGGCTTTGGCATCTAGAACCACCTCTGAAAAGCTTCTCCAGGAAAGCAGTGGTCAATAAGATCTTCTTATAGTTGGTTCTGCAGCCACGGGTCTTTGGAGCCATTTCCTCAGTTGGTCCTTTTGTATTATGTTTTGCCTCAGGAAAGTGCCACCTCTTTTCAAATAAGAGCTCTTCCAGTATCATAGGAAGGAAAGCTGGTTGGCACAAGCTTTTCCTTTGTTAAACAGCAAGCTGATCTTTATTTATTTATTTGTTTTTGTTTTTTGGTTTGTTTGTTTGTTTTTTGAGATAGACTTTTGCTCTGTCACCCAGGCTGGAGTGCAGTAGTGCGATCTCAGCTCACTGAAACCTCTGCCTCCTGGGTTCAAGCGATTCTTCTGCCTCAGTCTCCTGAGTAGCTGGGATTACAGGCACCCACCACCATGCCTGACTAATATTTTTTGTATTTTTAGAAGAGATGGGGTTTCACCATGCTGGCCAGGCTGGTCTCGAACTCCTGGCCTCAGGTGATCCACCCACCTCAGCCTCCCAAAGTGCTGGGATTACAGGGATGAGTCAGTGTGCCCAGCCTTATGTTCCTGTAGCTTAATTTCTTCCAGTTCATGTATAGCTAATAATTTATTATTTAACTTGGGTTGAAAGGTCTGTATCTTTTCCAGCAATTGTTAAAATGTTTGCCCTGGAGATGGCCATACTCCAGCTTGTGTGATTTTCATCCTCTTATTTTGATGATCTTCTAACTCTTCGTTGTCTAATTCACTGCATATGTGTCTTTTCATAATTGATTGCATAAAAGAATTACTCATAACTGCAGTTTCACTCTTTGTAAGCATGCAAGTCTCCCTGTTTTGTCAGGAGATGACTGGTGTCTTTTGAGTTGCTCCTTTTGTGCTGTAGGTCTTTGACCCACGCATTCTGTTGTAGCAGCTGTTCCACATTCTTCTCACTCTTGTTCTTCTGTCTTGGCACTGGGGGATCCACTCTTAGTTTTGTATCATTGATGGGGTATAACTCTTTTTTACTCTGAAAGTGTGTTAATGAATTCTTTTTTAAATAAAATTTTCTCTAGGGAGTCTCTCTGAGCCTATTCTGGCTCAACAGGCCCCATTCTAAAACAAAACCAAAAAAACAGGGTGTGGTGGCTCACACCTGTAATCTCAACACTTTGGGAGGCCAAGGCAGGAGGACTGCTTGAGTCCAGGAGTTCATATCTATCCCAGGCAACATAGTGAGACTGCTGTCTTTACAAAAAAGTACAAAAATTAGCCAGGCATTGTGGTGCACACCTGTATCCCAGCTACTCAGGAGGCTGAGGTGGGAGGATTGCTTGACCCTGGAAGGTCCAGGCTGCAGTGAGCTGTGATCATGCCACTGCACTCCAGCCTGGGTGACAGAACCAGACCCCACCTCTACAAAACAAAAAGGAAAAGAAACAATTTTTCTATAAATTTGTGGCATTACTACAGATGTCTGAATTTTCGTTATGTTCTGTTCTTTATATTCTCTTATTTCTTAGCTTCTACCACAATGAGCAGCTCTTTGATTAGCTGTTCTTATTTTTAACATAAAAATCTTTCTAAAATAGAGATGGGAGTCTTACTTTGTTGCCCAGGCTAGTCTTGACCTTCAGGCCTCAAGTGATCCTCCTGCCTCAGCCTCCCAAAGTGTTGGGATCACTGATGTGAGCCACTGCGTCCAGCCTTGTTGGCTTTTCTAAAGTCAGGTGTAGTAAGGAATAATCTACGCTTTATTAGTTTTTTTATTGAGATGTAACTCACCATAAGTTTCACCCATTGCAAGTATGCAGCTCAATGGCTTTTATTATATTTACAAGGTTGTGCAACTATCACCAGTATTTAATTTCAGAATATTTTTATTACCCCAAAAATAAATTTTAGTCCTATGAAGTAACCACTCCTCATCCCTCTCCCTTTCCTATAGCCCCTGGCAACTGCTATTCTACTTTCTGTCTCCCTAGATTTGCCTATTCTGAATATTCACATAAATGGGATCGTACAATGTGTGGCCTTTTGTACCTGGCTTCTTTGGTATAAGGTTTTCCAGGTTCATCCATATTGTAGCATGAATGTGTACTTAATTCTTTTCTATGGCTGGGTAACATCCCATTGTTTGGACATGCCACATTTTGTTTATCCATTCATCAATTGGTAAACATTTGGAGTGTTTTAAATAAGCCTGCTGTGAACATTTCTGTGTAAATTTTTGTGTGGATGTGATGTTTTCAGTTCTCTTGGGTATATTCCTAGCAGTGAAATTGCTGGGTCATATAACTCTACATTTAACATTTTGAGGAACTTCCAGACATTTTCCAAAGTGGCTGCATTATTTTACTTTCCTATCAGCAGCATATGAATATTCTAATTTGTCCGTATTTTCACCAATGTTTATTACTGCCTATCCTTTGGTTATAGCCATCCTATTGGATGTGAAGTGATAATCTCATTGTGGTTTTGTTTTGCATTTCCCTAATAACTAATAATTTTGAACATTCATTAGCTTTTGATGCTTTTAAGTACCTTAATTGTATTATGGTTATTTTATTTATTTATTTTAGAGATGGGGTCTTGCTATGTTCTTCTTTCTCATCTTGAACTCCTGGGCTAAAGCAATCCTCCTACCTTAGCCTCCCAAAGTCTTGGAATTACAGGCGTGAGCCACCGATTCAAGCCCATTGTATTTTTAAGTTTGTCCAATTTGTGGAAGAAATTGTCATTTTCTTGGTCTCTATGTTAATTTCTTGGTTCTTCTTTTGATATTCTAATGCCCTTTGAAGTTTTTAAAAAGTGGTTTTACACTTCTCATCAATGTGTTGTTCAGCCGTGTGATATAGCCTTCTGATTATGGAAGGAATCATCTCTAGATTAAAAAGAGACATGAACCAACCTCTACAATATTGTGGTGGAGGCTTCCAGGGCATTCTGTGAATGTCAGGCCTGGGTTTCTGTTCCCCAGCAACACAGCCATGAGCATTTGGGCACAGTGTGTCACAGAATCTTTACCTCAGCCTTTCCTTCTCCACAGTTGTAAAGTGCTGTGGATTTTCTGTATTTATTTCTGATTTTTTTGTTTGTTTGTTTGTTTTAGACGAGTCTCGCTCTGTCCCCCAGGCTGGATTGCAGTGGCGCGATCTCGGCTCACTGCAAGCTCTGCTTCCCAGGTTCAAGCAATTCTCTACCTCAGCCTCCTGAGTGGCTGGGACTACAGGCACCCGCCACCACGCCCAGCTAATTNTTTTTGTGGTTTTTTTTTTTTTTTTTTTGAGACTGAGTCTCGCTCTGTCGCCCAGGCTGGAGTGCTGTGGCCGGATCTCAGCTCACTGCAAGCTCCGCCTCCCGGGTTCCCGCCATTCTCCTGCCTCAGCCTCCCGAGTAGCTGGGACTACAGGCGCCCGTCACCTCGCCTGGCTAGTTTTTTGTATTTTTTAGTAGAGACGGAGTTTCACCGTGTTAGCCAGGATGGTCTCGATCTCCTGACCTCGTGATCCGCCCGTCTCGGCCTCCCAAAATGCTGGGATTACAGGCTTGAGCCACCGCGCCCGGCCTTTTTTTGTGTGTTTTTAGTAGAGATGGGGTTTCAGCATCTTGGCCAGGCTGGTCTTGAACTCCTGACCTCGTGATCCACCCGCCTCGGCCTCCCAAAGTGCTGGGAATACAGGCGTGAGCCACCGCACCCAGCCTATTTCTGATTGTTGTAAGCAGTTCACAAGAGTGTTTACACTTTGTCTAAGACTTTTAGTACAAGAAGTATAAGAACATCTATTTCCGTGTTTTCTGATGTTTCTATCTCCTCATTTACTTCATTGTCTGCCGACTTCACCTTTGGAAACTGTTTCTTATTTTGCATTGGCTCCATAGAGATTTCCTCTAGCAGTCTAGCAGAAAAAAAGATGTACCTAACAAAATGGACTCAGTATTGAACATCAACTGTATTGTGCAGAGACATGGTTTCGCGTTGTCAACAAAGCTGGAGTCCAGTGGCGCAATCATAGGTCACTGTAACCTCAAAATCCTGGGTTCAAGTGATCCATCTCGGCTTCTGGAGTCACTGGGACTACAGTTGCACACCACCCTGCTCCCAGCTGAAGTGCACATTTCCATTTTTGCCAGTCCTTTGCCACAAATTCTCCATTCAACTCTTGGTTGGCAGAAGTTCAACCTCTAGTGTTTTATTTAAGGTCTTAGGAGAATTTTATTCCCAAAGTTCTTGAATGTTTGAAAATTGCTTGTTCCTTTTTATTCTTGAAGAATTGCCTGATTGAGTGTAAAATTCTCAGATCTCACTTTTTCTCCCTGAGATCTTTATTGCTTCACTGTTTTCCAACATTAAATATTGCTTCTCAATATCTGATGGTAGTGTGATCTTTGCCCTTAAGGGTGACATGATTTCTTTGCATGGAAGAAGCCCTTTGTAATGGTCAAATGTGAAGGTTTAGTACAGTAATAACTCCAGGGTGTCTTGGATGCTGGTTCCCTTCAGGTAGTCAGGCAGGTTATACATTAATTGCCCACAACTATCAAAGAATGTAGGCAATCTCATCATTTTGTTTTGTCCCTGTCTTCAGTTTTGGCACCCCAAGTCAGGTAATTACTCCCTCCCACTAATTGTCTTCCATCACGTGATTCTTTAAATGATTCTTTAAATGTTCTTATCTTTTAGGCCCTCTTGGCGAATATGGCTGCCATGTTTGCAATCTACCATGGTTCCCATGGGCTGGAGCATATTGCTAGGAGGGTACATAATGCCACTTTGATTTTGTCGGAAGGTGAGTTGGTAATCTGTCTAAAACGTTTGGGCATAATAAAATTGATAAAGTTGAGTAAGTAAAATTGAAAATATTGTATACCCAATACTGTATGCAAAATTAAGTCAAATGAGAATCCAGGAAAAATACTTTCAACACCTATGATTGAGTATTTTATTGTTGTTTTCTTTCTTTCTTTCTCCTTCCTTCCTTCCTTTCTCCTTCCTTCCTTCCTTCCTTCCTTCCTTCCTTCCTTCCTTCCTTCCTTCCTTCCTTCCTTCCTTCCTTTCTTTCTTTTTACTTGCTTGCTTGCTTTCTTGTTTTCTTGCTTGCTTGCTTGCTTCATGGAGTCTTGCTCTGTCTGTCTCCCAGGCTGGAGTACAGTGGCACGATCTCGGCTTGCTGTAACCTCCGCCTTCTGGATTCAAGTGATTGTCCTGCCTCAGCCTCTCAGGTAACTGGGATTACCCGAGGTACACGCCACCGTGTCTGGCTAATTTTTGTATTTTTGGTAGAGACAGGGCTTTGCCATGTTTTCCAGGCTGGTCTCGAACTCCTGACCTCAAGTGATCCACCCACCTCAGCCTCTCGAAGTGCTAGGATTACAGGCGTGAGCCACCATGCCTGGCCTAGACTAAGTGTTAACATTTTTTTCTCTTTTACTCCTGGCAAGCTGTGATATTTTTAATATATAGGACTCTTACTCTCCCACCAGCCCCAAACATAGAAGGACGAACACCTTAATAGAAAAATAGGCAAAAGACATTAAATGTAATTTTGAAAGAAATAAGTATACAAATAAATGGTCAATAGACATAGAATTTTAGCCTCACTATTAATGAAAGAGATATAAAATAAAGCCATAAACTAGTATTTATCCCATTACATTGACAATCAGAAGAATGCTGCTGTGTAGTGAGTTGGACATGGTTACTCGTGTCTGTAATTTCAGCTAGTCTGGAGGCTGAGCCAGGAGGATTGCTTGAGGCCAGGAGTTCAAGACTAGTGTGGGCAAGAGCGAGACCGCATCTCTATAAAAAACAAAAATAGTCCAGGCACAGTGGCTCACATCTATAATCCTAGCACTCTGGGAGGCTGAGGCAGGTGGATCACTTGAGATCAGGAGTTCAAGAGCAGCCTGGCCAACATAGTGAAACCCTGTCTCTACTGAAAATACAAAAATCAGCTCGGTGTGGTGGCAAACACCTGTAGTCCCAGCTACTCGGAAGGCTGAGGCAGGAGAATCGCTTGAACCTGGGAGGCGGAGGTTGCAGTGAGCTGAGATCACTCCACTGTACTCCATCCTGGGGGACAGAGTGAGACTCCATCTCTCAAAAAAAAAAAAAAAAGTGATTCAATCATGGTGCATCCGTATGTTTGACTATTATACAGCCATTAAAAATGATTTAAGATAGTAATCTATAGGAAAGCATAGATGAGACCAGGTGTGGTTGTTCACACCTATAATCCCATCATTTCCGGAGGCTGAGGTGGGAGAAGTGTTTGAGTCCCAGAGTTCAAGGCCAGCCTGGGCAACATGGCAAGATCACTATCTTCAAAAATTTAAAAAAAAATTATTAGCCGGGTGTGGTGGCATGAGCCCTTGATCCCAGTTACTTGGGAGGCTGAGGCAAGGGGATTGCATGAGCTTGAGCCCAGGAGTTTGAGGATGCAATCAGCTATGATCATACCACTGCATTTCACCCTGGACAACTGAGTGAGACCCTATCTCTAAAAAAAAAAAAAAAAAAAAAAGGCCGGGCGCGGTGGCTCACGCCTGTAATCCTGGCACTTTGGCACTTTGGGAGGCCGAGGCAGGCAGATCATGAGGTCAGGAGATCAAGACCATCCTGGCCAACACGGAGAAACCCCGTCTCTACTAAAAAAATTAGCTGAGCGTAGTGGCGGGCGCCTGTAGTCCCAGCTACTTGGGGGGCTGAGGCAGGAGAATGGCATGAACCCGGGAGGCGGGGCTTGCAGTGAGCTGAGATCATGCCACTGTACTCCAGCCTGGGCAACAGAGCGAGACTCCATCTCCATCTCAAGAAAAAAAAAAAAGGTATATATATCTGGTATTACCTGCTCCCCCATTTCTTGAGAAATAATACACCAAAATGTAAGCAATAATGCAATGGTATGGTGGTTTTCCTTACTCTTTGATATGTATTTCATAATTTTCTACAGCGTAATAATAAACATGTTTAGTTTTTTAAAAAGCAGTCACCAAAGCACTCCCCAGGACCAGCAAGAGTCTAGTAGAATTTATCTCTATTATTCTGTGACATGTCAATGGCTGAGGAGCAGGTTTCTATATCAGAGATTGGGGTTCTCCTATCTTGTGTAGGTCTCAAGCGAGCAGGGCATCAACTCCACCATGACCTGTTCTTTGATACCTTGAAGATTCAGTGTGGCTGCTCAGTGAAGGAGGTCTTGGGCAGGGCTGCTCAGCGGCAGATCAATTTTCGGCTCTTTGAGGATGGCACGGTAAGTCAAATTTTCAGTATTTTTACCAGTTTTTCAAATTTTCACATCCCTTCTCATTAAAAGCTTTTCTCTTTGTTTTTAAAGAATCAAAAGTAAAACTTTAGGCACAGTCTATTTTTTCATGAACAAGTGTTATTTACAATATGCAATACTGTGATCTTTTCAGTAAAGGATCATTTACCCTTTGCTTTCTTTTAGACTTTGTGTTTTCATATGTGGGACTGAAATGCACATATTTTGCTTATAATTGAAGGGGTGGCCTGCCCCTCCACACCTGTGGGCATTTCTCGTTAGGTGGAATGAGAGACTTGAGAAAAGAAACGAGACACAGAGACAAATAAAGAGAAAGAAAAAGTGGGCCCAGGGGACCAGCGCTCAGCTTACAGAGGACCCACGCCAGGCACCAGTCTCTGAGTTCCCTCAGTATTTATTGATCATTATCTTTACTATCTTAGAAAAAGGGAAGTGGCAGGATAATAGGATCATCTTAGGGAGAAGGTCAGCAGTAAGACATATGAATAAAGATCTCTGTGACATGAATGAGTTTAAGGAAAAGTGCTGTGCCTTGATATGCATATGCAAACATCTCCATAAACCTTTTTAGTGCATAAAGAGCAAGTCCCACCTTTCGCCCTAAGGCGGTTTTCTCCCATCTTATTAAATAGAACATACAATCGGATTTTACACCGAGATGTTCCATTGCCCAGGGACGGGCAGGAGACAGATGCTTTTCTCTATCTCAACTGCCAAGAGGCCTTCTTTCCACTTATACTAGTCCTCCTCAGCACAGACCCTTCACAGGTGTCAGGCTGGGGGATGATCAGGTCTTTCCCTTCTCACGAGGCCATATTTCAGACTATCACATGGGGAGAAACCTTGGACAATACCTAGCTTTCCTAGGCAGAGGTCCCTGCGACCTTTGGCAGTGTACATGTCCCTGGGTACTTGAGATTAAGAGAATGGTGATGACTTTTCACAAGCATACTGCCTTCAGGCACTTGTTTAACAAAACACACCCTGCACAGCCCAAATCCTTTAAACCTTGAGTCACCACAGCACATGTCTCTTGCAAGGACAAGGTTGGGGGTAGGGTCACAGATTAACAGCATCTCAAATACAGAACAAAATGGAGTCTCTTATGTCTACTTCTTTCTATATAGACACAGTAACAGTCTGATCTCTCTTTCTTTTCCCCACAATAATACTCCTCTCTTCACAGTGTGACTGACTTTAAGATAAAGACTCTGATAACTGATACGATAAAGTAGATTAAGGGAAGAAAAAGATAAGC
Organism: Theropithecus gelada; assembly: GCF_003255815.1. NCBI lineage: Eukaryota > Metazoa > Chordata > Mammalia > Primates > Cercopithecidae > Theropithecus > Theropithecus gelada. The sequence goes on from NC_037683.1 coordinate 75,185,951, forward strand.
ATGTCTAGCTTCAAAAGGAGTGTCCTGAAGCCATGGAATGTTAGAGTTCAGAGGTGGCTGGCAAAACTCGAAGCCTTGGGAAGCCTGGGACTGGTCTAGCCACCTTCCTCTAAGCCTTAGCTTGGATATAATTGTACCCTGATATTTTGGAATGACGGGATTTCTCCCCTTTGACCTCTCTTGGGATTCCTCTTGGAGTTTAGAGTTGATGTTTTCCATTTTGTTTTTGTTTCTGTAGCTTGGTATTTCTCTTGATGAAACAGTCAATGAAAAAGATCTGGACGATTTGTTGTGGATCTTTGGTTGTGAGTCATCGGCAGTAAGTAAAATAAAAGCACACATTCCCCGTCATGGCTATTAGAGGTGGTAGTGAAGGTAGCTTATCCCCTGAGTGTGAGGGAGAAGGGGCTCAAGTGTGACACTGGTAGCTTGTTGTTAAAATTACTCCACTGTCACTTGCTGGTCACTGCTGACAGCTGGAGGCCACTGCTATAGGGCTTCAGCCAGTATTATGCAGCCAGGCTAGTTGGAAAGATGGTTAATGGTGGTTCACTGAACATGCCTCTAGGCTGGGCACGGTGGCTCACGCCTGTAATCCCAGCACTTTGGGAGATCAAGGGGGGATGGATCACCTGAGGTCAGGAGTTTGAGACCAGCCTGACCAACATGGAGAAACCCCGTCTTTGCTGAAAATACAAAATTATCCAGGCGTGGTGGTGCATACCTGTAATCCCAGCTACTCAGGAGGCTGAGGCGGGAGAATCACTTGAACCCGGGAGGTGGAGGTTGCAGTGAGCTGAGATTGCACCATTGCACTCTAGCCTGGGCAACAAGAGCAAAACTCCATCTCAGAAAAAAAAAAAAAAAAAAAGAAAGAAACTGCCTCTAATATAAAGATGCAAGACATTGGTATCTTGGTTATGTCATTCATTGGAAAACTATGATATTCATTTAATACATATTTATTGAGGACCCAATATGTGTCAGGTGCTATGCTAGGCCCCGAGGACACAGTGGTGAATTAGACATGCTTCTTGTCCTCATGGAGCTTACAGTTTATTAGGGATTCAGATAAGCTTAAGATTAGAATCCAGGTGGGTGATGTGTGAAGATGTTCTGGGAGCTCACAGGATGAGCTCCTTACTAACAAGATGAGCAGGAGTTATCTAGACCAAGACGGCACAATAGAGGGAAAGGAAGATGGGGTCCCAGTGTTCTAGACACTGGAGAAAGCAGTCACAAAGGCTGGGAGAGGGAGTACATGAAAGTTATAAGCAGTTCAGTGTAATGAGTTACTTTCTAAAATACGAGGAAGCGGGGACAAGCAAGAGAAGAGTTACTATTCTATGGGATGAGAGTGAAAGAGAGCAGACAGTAGCTACCTAGACCTCTGGCAAGGTGTTAATCACAACAGCCTACACTGCCTGGTGTGTATTAATCACTAAGTAAATATTTGTTAAATGGATAGATGAAAGGAAGTAGAAATACCTTCCAGAGTGCTGAGTGGTGCTGTCTTGCTTATCTGCGCTCTCTTTGAGAGAGGACTTCAAAGGGTTATAACAGATAACATTCATAAATCATCAAAGAAGCATCACAGTGTTCTCTTTTAAAGCTCAATTAATAAACAGGACTGAGTTAGCTCCTTCTCTGTAGAACTCTGCACTAAATTTAATCAGTGGTTAAATTTGGTTCATGCATTTCAGAAATGTTTCTGGAGCATCACTAAGGAGTCAACAGGGCCATTGTTTTAGTTCATTTGCATTGGAGTACCTGAGGCTAAGTAATTTATAAATAAAAGAGGTTTATTTGGCTCATGGTTCTGCAGGGTGTGCTGTGCAAGAAGCATCTGTTTCTGGTGAGGGTTTCAGGAAGCTTCCTCTCGTGGAAGAAGGGGAAGGGGAGCAGGTATCACATGGTGAAAGAAAAAGGAAAAGAGAGAGGAGGGAGGTGCCAGGCTCTTTTTAGCAATCATTTCTCATCAGTTCTCATGGGAACTAGTAGAGTGAGAACTCACTCATTACTGTGAAGACAGCACCAAGCCCATCTTCAACACTGAGGATCACATTTCACCTTGAGATCTGGAGGGGACAAGTATTCAATCTGTATTAGTCATGTTATTAGCCTGGCGAGGAATGAGGATCAAGCCATGTATTAATTATATATTCTGGATATTCAACCCTTATCAGATATATGACTTACATATATTTTCTTCCATTCCATGGGTAGTCTCTTAACTTTCTTGATAATGTTCTTTGACGCACACACATTTCAAATTTTATAGAAATTCAATTTATCTAATTTTTTTGTATGTTTATTATTTATTCCTTTGGTGTCAATTTAAGAAACCATTGCCAGATCCAAGGTCATGCAGATTAGCGCCTGTATTTTCTTTTTTTTGAGTTGGAGTCTTGCTCTATTGCCCAGGCTGGAGTGCAGCGTTGTGATCTCAGCTCATTGCAAGCTCCGCCTCTCGGGTTCACGCCATTCTCCTGCCTCAGCCCCCCAAGTAGCTGGGACCCCAGGTGCCCGCCAACAAGCCCGGCTAATTTTTTTGTATTTTTAGTAAAGACAGGGTTTCACTGTGTTAGCCAGGATGGCCTTGATCTCCTGACCTCATGATCTGCCTGCCTCGGCCTCCCAAAATGCTGGGATTACAGGCGTGAGCCACCGCACCGGCCTATTTTCTTCTAAGCTTTAGTAGTTTTAGCTTTTAAATTTACATCTTTGGCCAGGCACAGTGGCCCATGACTGTAACCCCAGTACTTTGGGAAGACAAGGCAGGCAGATTGCTTGAGCCAGGAGTTCGTGACCAGCCTGGACAGCATGGTGAAACCTTGTCTCTAGAAAAATACAAAAATCAGCCAGGTGTGGTGGCATGCACCTGTAGCCCCAGCTACTCAGGAGACTGAGGTAGGAGGATCGAGCCCAGTAAGGCCGAGGCTACAGTGAGTTGAGATTGTGACACTGCACTCTAGCCTGGGTGCTAGAGCACGACCCTGTCTTAAAAAAAATAATAATAAGTAAATAAATGAGTACAATTATATATTTGATCCATTTTGAATGCTTTGTGGCCCAGCCACCCAGAAGCCTGGATGTCCACATGTGGCTCCAGGCACAGCTCTGGCCCTGTCATCTCTGTGTTTCTCCTTCAGGAACTGGTTGCTGAAAGCATGGGAGAGGAGTGCAGAGGTATTCCAGGGTCCGTGTTCAAGAGGACCAGCCCGTTCCTCACCCATCAAGTATTCAACAGGTTTGTGTGTCTTGTGTGACTTCTGCGTTTTGTGCTTTGGCAATCAGCTAGGGAGCTTGGCAGAGTGCTGCTGCTGACTTTGCCTGCTGTGGCCTGGTTATCGTGGCTCAGCCGTGGCTCACAAGTATCTCATCCTCGTAAGCATCCCGTTCCTGACTTGGGAAAAGCACACTTTGTTTCCTGGTGGCTCTGCTCCCTTGGCACAGTCAAGAAGCAGGGATGTGGGATGAATAACTGCCAGGCTGAAGTTCATTCCCAAGAGCCCTATATCCTCTTCTTCCCAACCTTCGACTCATACCCATAGTCAGCTTATTGTCCCAGGCATCCTCTGAGGTTTGTGGGGGTCTGTGCCCTTCTCTCTGAGTGTAGTTGACATATTGTCCATGGCCAAAATTGATCTGCATTTTGAAGGTAGATTTTGGTGTGTCTTATATTTCAGGAGGATGTGCATGGCCTCATACCTACTTTTAGGGCCCCTAATTCTATGTTTTGTGTTCACAGTTACCACTCTGAAACAAATATTGTCCGGTATATGAAGAAACTGGAAAATAAAGACATTTCCCTTGTTCACAGCATGATTCCACTGGTAGTTATTTGTGGCCTTTTTTCTCATTTCCAAGCTACCCCAATCCCACCTCTCTTGGTCCTACCTAATATGCTCCAAGAGCAACAAAGGGGTGGCCATGCTGGGAGAATGGAGGGTTGATTGATGGACTATAGAAAATCACTAATGTGATACATTTTGGATGTGCTTCTTAAAGGGATCCTGCACCATGAAACTGAACAGTTCGTCTGAACTCGCAGTAAGTGGCTCACTTCTATAAGTGGATACTCAGCAAAGGGCAGTGTTCTGGCTTCCAGCTAAGCCCAGAACTAGTGAAATCTACTGGGACTGTGATTCTGTGATTGAAGAACTATTTTAATAATTCTTCACCTGTTATTCACCAATCTTGGGAGAATCCCTGTATTTCTCACTTCATCATTTAAATGTATGAGTAAACTTATTTTTTCAATAAGATTAATTAAATATATATGGTATTTATGCCTTTCTATCCTATCCGTCACCCACCCCCACCCCCTTTAAACCTGTAATATTAAAAGCTTTTTGAAAAAAATTATTTATAGTTCTAAATCTCAGGTAGAATTAAGAACCTTAAGCCTTCTTCCTAGAAATTCATTCCTGTATCAGAAAGATAGGGGTTCAAGTCAACAGAAGATCTGTGCAACTCGCTGTTGTGGTTGGCAAGTATCTCTACTAGGCCAGGATCCATTTTAGCAAAGCTTTTTTCTTTTTTCCTTTCATTTCTTATGTTTATTCTGATGTGACAAATCATATCAGACAAAAGAAATCATTTTATATCGTGATAAGATTTCCCTCTCCATTCATTTTTTTAAAAAAAATAGAATCAGGGTCATGCTATGTTGGCCAGTCTGATTTCAGACTCCTGGCCTCAAGCAGTCCTCCCACCTCGGCCTCCCAAAGTTCTGGAATTATAGGTGTGAACCACTGCACCTGGCCTACCCATTTACTTTTGTGTTTGTTTCTTGTTCCACTTAGTGAAGAAAGAGAACAATATATTGCTATATAAGAGTTTATGCCAAGCATACCTGAAGCAACTCATTGTGTTTCATGGAAAGAAATCTATTTGGGGGGCTTTTTTTCCCTGAAAAGCTAGCAAAACATTGCATTTTTGTATAAGTTCCCTTTCTGGGCAACTATGTCCCACTTTTAAATGAAGACAGTAATGGTACTTACCTTATAAGGTTGTGGTGGAACTTAAATAAATTAACATATGTTTAGTGCTTAGAACAGTGCCTGGCACATAGCTTTTCTCAGCATCATCATTATTATTAAAGTTATGATTGCTATTGCTATTATCATATGTATATATGCGTTTTTGTTCTCTTTCTTTTCAGCCTATCACATGGAAAGAATTTGCAAACATCCACCCCTTTGTGCCTCTGGACCAAGCTCAAGGATATCAGCAGCTTTTCCGAGAGCTTGAGAAGGATTTGTGTGAACTCACAGGTTATGACCAGATCTGTTTCCAGCCAAACAGGTAAGGGCATTTCTTTTCTTGTTGTTTCAGCAACCTATTGTTTTATAGCATACACCCCAAAACCTAAAGGCTTAGCACAACAACTTGTTATTTATGTTATTCTATGACTTGCTAGACAGTTCCACTACACTGGGGAGGCCATGGCTAGAAGGTGCAGCGTGTTCTCCCTCACATAGCTGGTGAGGAGCTGTGGGCTAGGAGTGCATTTGAGGATGTTCACTAGGGCCTTGGTTTTTCTCCATATGGGGCTCTCCTTGTAGGTCCTTGAGCTTCCTTGTTCCTTACAGCACAATGTCAGGGTTCAAAATGCGTGTTCCCAGATGAAGCATGCAGAAGCTGCGAATCTCTAATGGCCCAACCTCCTAAGTTACACTGCATTCCTTCCAGATTAGTCTATCTATTAAAGCAAGTCACAGGGCAAGCCCAGATTGAATCAGGGAGGGGGCAACACCTGGGTGTGAATGTTGGGAGATGTGGTTCATTGTGGGCCGTCTTTGGAAGCTAGCTTACTGCACCTGTCAGTGACACAGCATAAGAAGAAGAATCAAGCACACATGCTGAATTCTCACAAGTGTCTCAGTTTAGCAGGGCCAGGAGAACCTGGATCCTGCTTTGGTAATGTCACTAACTTTGAAAGGTCCTGTCTCCTCTTCCAGCCTCAATTTCTTTGTAAAGGAAAAACTTTGAAGAAGAACAGTGATTTTTGCTCTTGTTGCCCAGGTTGGAGTACAATGGCATGATCTTGGCTCACCGCAACCTCCGCCTCCCACATTCAAGCAATTCTCCTGCCTCAGCCTCCCAAGTAGCTGGGATTACAGGCATGCGTCCCCACACCCAGCTAATTTTGCATTTTTGGTAGAAATGGGGTTTCTCCATGTTGGTCAGGCTGGTCTCTAACTCTTTTTTTTTTTTTTTTTTTTGAGACGGAGTCTCACTGTGTCTCCCAGGCTGGAGTGCAGTGGTGCGATCTCGGCTCACTGCAAGCTCCGCCCCCCGGGTTCACGCCATTCTCCCGCCTCAGCCTCCCAAGTAGCTGGGACTACAGGCGCCCGCTACCGCGCCCGGCTAGTTTTTTGTATTTTTAGTAGAGACGGGGTTTCACCATGTTAGCCAGGATAGTCTCGATCTCCTGACCTTGTGATCCACCCGCCTCGGCCTCCCAAAGTGCTGGGATTACAGGCTTGAGCTACCGCGCCCGGCCTGGTCTCTAACTCTTAACCTCAGGTGATGTGCCTGGCTTGGCCTCCCAAAGTGCTGGGATTAGAGGCATGAGCCACCACGCCTGGCCTAGAATCTTTATTTTTAAGACAAAACCAAGTGATTCTCATACCAGGTCAATTTGGAATCCCCTGGATTTGCGGTCTCTCTGCCTTCATGATGATAGATTACAGATAGACAGATGATTGATTGATAGATACATAGATAGATGAATGATAGATGGGCAGGAAACATATTATCAGTGTGTGAGTTTCCATGTTAGAACATCTTCAGAAAATGAGTTATGGTATCTGCCCCTAGGTTTTCCACCTCCTGCTGCTCAAAGTGTAGTTCTCTACCAGCAGCCTCAGAGTTGATCCCTCTGGGAGCTGGTTAGTAACACAAAATTTCTGTTTCAAGATGCCCTTCCTCCTGTTATGTAACATAGACTACACAGCAAAGCCATGTACTTTGTAGAAACAATACACCCTATAAAATACAAACCCTTTGGGAAGAGGGTATGTGGCAATGAAAGGATACAGTGCTCTCGATTGTGTCTTAAAGTCTCACTTCATAAATAGGTAGGAGCTGATAGCATGAAAGTCAGGCTTTAGTATACCTTCGTTAGAACTTCATTACTCGTTTTTGTTTTGTTTTGTTTAAAGAGAGGAACCTCAGTGAATTCTTAGCCTTGAGGCAATGATAGTTATTAAATGTTGAAAATTAAGAAATTTCGCCCTCTAGTGACGGAATATAATCACATCTTCACTGTCATATTGGAGAGTGTTTTTTCAAGACTATTTTAATTCTGGTTATTAGCTCTTGCAGTAAATTGTGATTCCAGCCAGGGTCCCAGAAGACTGACCTAAGAATCAGGAAATTTGTCTTTTTAAAGCAGTGGTTTACAACCTTGGCGAGGAATTAGATCCCATGGTGACTTTATAACATTCCTGATGCCCGTATCACAATCCCAGATTGAATCATAATCTCCATGGAGGATGACTGGGGTGATGGAAGGGACCCAGGCATGAGTATTTCTTTACAATTCCCTACATGATTGCAACTTGCAGCCAAGGTTGAGAACTAGTGTCTTAGACATTTCTCCATTGCTTTTCCTTACATACCTGGTGTTCTTTCTTTGTCCTAATTTTTCTCATTTGTATGATGGACAGTGAGACTCCACACCCTATCCCAGTCTTGCAGAAGGCAAGAGATCTTTATCACAATGTCATTCCTGGTAATGATGTCTTCTTTGGTTCCTGAGATTCCCAGCTATAACATCCATTCCCAAGAGCTGATTTGAGCATGGCAGGGGCTTTGCATAAGGTTTAGGCTTAGATGAAGGAATGAAGGATGTTTCTGGTCATCAGCAGAAGCTGCTGTGACAGATGGGAAAATGCCTTATTCTTTGTTGAGAAAGTACAAGGGCCATGCTTCTGGTGAGTAAAAGCAATTTGGTGTCTTAAGTTGCAGAAAAAAAGAAGGGATACACCACCTATTCCATATATAAGTGATTTCTTTTTGACCTTGTTTCAACTCCTATTTTGGCTTATTTGTGCTAATCGCTGCACAAGTGGATGACAAGTTCCTTGTCTTATAATTATTCTGTGTCTACAACAGGGCTTATATGTTGGCTAATTTGTCATGATGTACTGCTGGCTAGAGTCCAGTGAAATCTAGGGGACCTATATGCACTTCACGCTTTTTGTAAGAAGAAACACAGGCTTCTTGACTACTCTGCACAGAGGAAGAATTTTGAATACCATGTCAGCCACTGACATTATACTCAAAATAGCAGGCACAGTCACAGGTATCATCAAGGAACCATTTCCTGGTAATTTCATTTATACCTGACTAATTAGAGTCAGTCAGTGTGTCTGTAGAGTTCTGTAGTCACAAAAAGTTTTGAATTTGAATGTTTCCTTTCCTTTTCATTATTGTATGATATTTCAGATATAAGCACGACGTATTTTTAGGAGGTAGCCTTAGTAGTATTTCACAACTCTAAACTATTTTTTATTGTGGTAAAATAAACATAACACAAAATTTACTGTTTTAAGTATTTTTAAGTGTACAGTTCAGAGGCATTAAGTATATTCACATTGTTGTACAACCATCACCATTATCCATCTGAGAGCTTTTTAATTTTCTCAAATTCAAGCTCAGGACCTGTTAAACAGTAACTCTTCATTTCCTCTTTCCCCTTTTCCCTGGCCCCTGGCGGCCACCGTTCTACTTTCTGGCTCCATGAATTTGATTACTTTAGGAATCTCATATAACTGGATCATACAATATTTGTCCTTTTGTGTCTGGCTTATTTTACTTATGTCTTCAAGGTTCATCAATGTTGTGGTGTGTGTCAGAATTTACTTCCTTTTTTCTTTTTTTCAGATAGGGTCTCATTCTTTTGCCCAGGCTGGAGTGCAGTAGCAGGATCTTGGCTCACTGCAACCGTGGCCTCCCAGGCTCAAGCGATCTTCCTGCCTCACTTAGCTTCCTCCCACTTAGCTCGGACTACTGGCACGCACCATTATGACTGGCTATTTTTAAACATTTTTGTAGAGACAGGGGTCTCGCTATGTTGCCCAGGCTGGTCTGGAACTCCTGACCTGAAGTAGTCCTTCTGCCTTGGCCTCCCAGAGTCCTGGGATTACAAGCATGATCTCCTGCGCCTGGCCTACTTCCTTTTAAGGAGGAATATTTCATTGCATATATATAGCACATTTTGTTTATCCATTTATCCATCGAGGGACACTAGGGTTGTTCCATCCTTTCGGCTATAGTGAATAATGCCACTTTACATTGATGTGCAAGTATCTAGTTGAGGCCCTGCTTTCTGTTTTTGTTTTGGTATATATCCAGAAGTGGAGTTGTTGGATATAGGGCAATTTTATGTTTAATTTTTTGGGGAATAGCCGTTCCCCCCAGCAGTGCACAAAAGTTCTGATTTCTCCATATCCCCCACCAACATTTGTTATTTTCTGTTTCTTCAAGTAATAGCAATTGTGAGAGGTGTGAAGTGGTATCTCATTGTGGTTTTGATGGCCATTTCCCCAATGATCGGGGATGTTGAGCATCTTTTCATATGCTTACCATGCATTTGTACATCTTCTGTGGAGAAATGTGTATTTAAGTCCTTTGCCCTTTTTAAAATTGGGTTTCTTAGGAGATTTGTTGTTGAGTTATAGCAGTTCTTTATATCCTTTTTTTTTTTTTTTGCGATGGAGTTCCACGCTGTTGCCCAGGCTGGAGCGCAGTGACACCATCTCGGCTCACTGGAACCTCCACCTCCCAGGTTCAAGCAATTCTCGTGCCTCAGCCTCCTGAGTAGCTGGGACTACAGGCACCTGCCCCCGTGGCCAGCGAATTTTTTTGTATTTTTAGTAGAGACAGGGTTTCGCCATGTTGGCCATGCTGGTCTCAAACTCCTGATCTCAGGTGGTCCGCCCACCTCATCCTCCCAAAGTGCTGGGATTACAGGTGTGAGACACCATGCCTAGCTTTTTTTTTTTTTTTTTTTTTTTTTGNATGTGCCTTGGAGAGGATCTGTTTGAGTCGAATCTGTTTGGGGGTTTTTTTTCTTTCTTTTCCTCGTTTTTTTTTTTTTTTTTTTTTTTGAGACGAAGTCTTGCTCTGTCGCCCAGGCTGGAGTGCAGTGGAGCGATCTTGGCTCACCGCAACCTCCGCCTCCCAGGTTCAAACGATTCTCCTGCCTCAGCCTCCCAAGTAGCTGGGATTACAGGTGCGCCACCACACCTGACTAGTTTTTGTATTTTTAGTAGAGATGGGGTTTCACTATGTTGGCCAGGCTGGTCTCCAACTCCTGATCTCAGGTGATCCTCCCACCTCGGCCTCCCAAAGTGCTGGGATTACAGGCGTGAACACCATGCCCAGCCTACGTATTCTTAATTCCTTATCAGATATATGATTTACAAACATCACCTCTCATTCCATGAGTTTCCTTTTCACTGTTTTTTGATGCACGAAGGCAACTCTAAATCTACAATAAACATAAAGGATTTGCACCTTATCTAGCACAATGTCTGTGGCCTTCTCTGGCAAATATTATCTTTTGGTCAACCCGGAGAGTCTAACATTTACCCACTCTTAGTCCTTTTTATTTACATTAACTTTTTCATTCCTACTATCCATGATCTACCATGGTGCAATTTAGATTTATATTCTGTATTATCTGCATTGACCCGACCCATGAAGGAGACATAGACCCTGACTGGAGAGAAGGGCCCTGCACTGGAAATGCTATGTTATTGACCCAGATGCCAGTTGGCCCTGAATGCTGGCAACTGTCTGTAAGAGATGCCACTATGCCTCTGGTATGTTGTGTCTTATTTGGGGTTTCCCAAAGTCAGACCCTGAAACAGGGACTTCAGTACAAGAAGTTTATCTGGTTGCTGATCCCAGACAGCACAATGGAGAAGTACAGAGGTGAGACAGGGAAGCGAGGAAATCTGGAAAAGGTTGTATTAGTGACCAGGTTATCACCATCACTGTGTGGGGTTCTAGAGCTAGGTCCCATTGGGGACACTGTGGGAGACTGGATAGAACATGCCTTCGGTTTGTCCCAGTGAAGAGCTGAGGAAGCCAGAATATTTAAACTGCTCCTTCGTTGCCCAGGAAGGACTGAGAGGCTGGAGTCAGCAATACTTGTTCTTCATTTGTTGAGGGCCTCTCCCCGGGGGCCTTAACCCCTCAATACTTGAGGCTTGGTAGTTATGGCCTGTCTTTTAACCAAGAACATACCTGGCAGAGAATGTCCTCAGGTGCAGAGACACAGATGCTTGAATTCAGATACAGTAATTTCATATGGGAACTGTCCACAGAAGCTGGAAGTGAGCTTCAGGATGAAACAAAGACCTCTGAGCAGGACAATGATCCTGTCTGCTACAGGTTGCCTGTAGTAGGCATGGCTTTTGGCAAATGGATAATAAGTATTATATAACTAGACTAAGGAAGGAGAAGAGATGCCAGTGCCTTTCAGGGGAAGATGGCAGCCTGAATGGGTCCTGAATGGAGAAGTGGACTGACAGGAAGGTAGGATCAGGAAGTGTTATTGAGCAAATGGGCTTGCTGCCTGATGCGCACAGAAGCCAATAACTATGGCACCAGCTTTTGAGAAAAGAAGGGCTTTATTTATTGCAAAACCAGCCCGCAAAGAGACAGGAGTCAGCTGAAATTTCTCTCCCCAGTTTGGGGTCTGGGGCAAGTTTTAAGGGATCAGAAGGCAGGGGAAGGGATTTGGGAATGCTGGCTTGGCAAGGTGTAATTAGAGTGCTTCAGATTTGACAGCTTACGGTAAGGTATTCTTCCAGGTCTGTAGACCCCTCACTTCTGAAGAAGTTCTGGCATGCAGGGTCTGGTTCTGTTCCAGTCTTGTTGGTTCCAAGGGGAGGAATCCCTGGTTCTGGGTGTTGTTAGAAGTCAAAGCTTTTTCTATTGCACATGCCCAGGCTACATGACTTGCAGCTGTGGACCCTGTTATAAGGTAACTCAACATTTTGTTATCAACAGAATAGGCCCAGTGTGGGCTGGTCCTGCGATTATAGAAGCAGAAAGCCTGTAGGAGTCAGGGAGCCCTAAGGTGAGGGCAGGAGTTCTTTGGGGCCTGAAGAGAACTTGGCTTATGGAGATCCATAAACCCTGAGAGGAAAGGCAGTTGTCTGAAGGAATGTTCCTGGGTTGAAGGTCTCTCTGACCCTCAGAGTACTTCAGGGGGAAGGAAGAGTGGGGCCAGGTCTTCTGTAGTTCTGAGACTGTGGATGCTAGCCTTTGTAGGTGAGGAGATTCTCGCAGGGATGCTCCCATAGCCCCCAACAGAGGACTGACAGCTTGCAGACTGGTTCTGCTGCTTAAGATATTGCAACAACCTGAACTCAGCCCTAAGGGTGAATGGAGCCATAGCCAGCAAAGGGAAAATAGCTGCGCACCTCAGTGGACCCAGCAACAGAGAGGAATCACAGGGAGAGTGCTCAGAACAGGTTGCCTGGGGAGCCAGCACTATAGGCACTGGCATGAGGCAAAGTCAACTAGTTATAGCAGTAAGTACAATTTTGATCTCAGAGCTGGCTGACATTCAGTATTAAGTAAAAAGCACATTCTGGAACTAAAATCATGAGTTTTAATTTTAAACAATCAGGACTGGGCACAGTGGCTCACAATCCCAGCACTTTGGGAGGCTGAGATAGGAGGATCACATAAGGCCAGGAGTTTGAGACCAGCCTGGGTGACACAGGAAGACCCCATCTACAAAAAAATAATAAAATTATCCAATAAATAATCAGGATGGGATACTCTTGAAAACAAAATTAGTGACTTGGAAAATTACTTAGAGGAAATATTCCAAAACAAAAACCCAAAATACAGATTAAAGCTATGAGGGAAATGTTAAGGAACTCAGAAGACAGATTCAGAAGACCCAGCATTTGGGGATGAGAACATGGAAGAGTTAATTAATACTCATCTGAAGAGGTGAGAAAAAAATCATATAACCAAAATGATGGTAAAAAATGAAATGATTAAAGATAAAAGCTAGAATGAATGACCTAGAAGATAAAATAGTCACAAGGATTAATAAATACAAAAACTGATTATTGGAAAAATCCAGTGAAATCAGTTAACTTTTTTCTTGTCTAAGGAAAAAATATGTATATACAAATAAGAAATGAGAGAGAACATACTCAGATATAGATAAGATCAAAAGAATTATAAAAGAAGAGCATATGCTACCCAACATTTTAAAAAACAAATTTAAAAACATAGAGAAATAAATGATTTCTTAACAAACATTTAGGAACATAAGGGCATGTTGAAAACAGATTGACAGAGGCTGATCACATGGAGTGAAACTAGAAATAACAGAAAGATGAGCAAAATTCACAAATATGTGGAAATTAAATAACACCCGCATAAATAACCAGTGGAACAAAGAGGAATCACAAGGAAAACTAGAAAGTACTTTGAAGCCAGGTGCAGTAGCTCATGCTTATAATTGCAGCACTTTGGAAGGCTGAGGCAGGAGGATCACTTGAGCTCAGGAGTTCAAGACTAGCCTGGGCAACATAGCAAGACCTCGTCTCTCCAAAATAATAGCCTAGCGTGGTGGCAAGCACCTGTGGTCCCAGCTACTCTGGGGGCTGAGATGGGAGGATCGCTTGAGTCCAGGAGGTTGAGGCTGCAGTGAGTCATGATCACACCACTGTACTCTGGCCTGGACAACAGAGTGAGACCCTGTTTCTAAGAGAAGAAAAAAAGAGAGGAAGTACTTTCCAATGAATCAGAATGAAGATACAACATATCAAACATCATGGGCTGTAGCTAAAACAGTGCTAACAGGAAAGTTTATAGCTGTAAATGACTACATTAAAAAAGAAGAAAGAGCTGGGTGCCATGGTTCATGCCTGTAATCCCAACACTTTGGGAGTCTGAGGTGAGAGGATCACTTGAGCCCAGGAGTTCAAGACCAACATAGTGGGACCCTGTTTCCACAAATTAAAAAATTAGCCAGGCATGGTGGCATGCATCTGTGGTCCCAGCTATTTGGGAGGCTGAAGTGGGAGGATCACTTACACCCAGAGGTCTAGGCTGCAGTGAGCCATGATCACACCATTGCACCCCAGCCTGTGACAGAGCAAGATCCTGTCTTAAATAAAAAAGAAAAGAAGAAGAAGAAGTCTGGACCAGATAGTGAGACTTAGTCTCTACAAAAAATTTAAAAAGTAGCCAGGCACGGTGGCGAGTTTCTGCAGTCCCAGCTACTCGAGAGGCTGAGGCCAGAGGATTGCTTGAGCCCAGGAGGTTGAGGCTGCAGTGAACTGTGATGGTGCCACTGCACTCCAGCCTGGGTGACCCTGTTTTAAAAAAAGAAAAAAGAAGAAAGATATTAAACCAACCTAATCTTCCACCCTATGACAACAGAGAAAGAAGTAAATTAAGCTCAAAGCAAGCAGAAAGAAGGAAAGAATCAGGATTCAAGCAAAAAAGTCAATAACATAGAGACAGGGAGCAGGAGAGGAGGGGAATTATAAGAAAATAAAATATAGTGAAATAAAATTTAGAACAACAGATCTTAGCTGTGTAAAACTGCGTATGTGTGTGTCCACAGGAGCATAGGTGGAAAGATATGTGAAAAGATGGGACTCAAACAGTTGTCTCTAGGTGGTAGAATATCAGGTGATTTTACTTTTTGTCCTTACGTTTTTAGATTATTTAAATTTTTTAGAGCCTTGATCATATGTTATTTAGTCAATTCAAAAAAGAGATATTTTTATGGTGGGGAACATGCATATTGTGAAACAACTAAATGCATAGTAAGTTGGTTATAGGCTCATTTGCACCTGGTTCTCCTGAGCTCAGAGGGTTTCTCCATCAGCTGATGGATGTGTGATAAATTTGGCTTTGAAGCTTGCCCTGGGGCTGAAGGCAAAACGTACCACCTCCATCCACCTTACCAGCCCTCCATCCACCTTACCAGCCCTCCATCCTAATAAATACAGTGAGGAAGTCTCCCAAGGCTCCCAGTTCAAACTCTGCAGAATAGGATAACATTTAACATCAAGTGGACTCCAAATACAACTCCCTGGTTCTCAAATGACCAAGTAGCAGAATGAAATGTAACTTTCAGGCCTGCATCTGGATTTCTCTGCGTGTGGCCCTGCTGGCTCAGCCTCATCCTTGCTGCTGCGCCTTTCCGCGCTGTCTTCTCATCCAGGGCGTTTCTGTTATGCGCACAGAAGGCTTTTGTTCTTTCTGCAGTCATTCCCTGCCCACATATATACTGCAGCAGGGACCTTTCTCATCAGTGAATTTTCTTTCTAAGAGAGAATTCATCAGCTCAAGGGAAAGGTTAAGATCTAGAAAACGTGAGGTTTTTGAAGAGTCTGTTATGTGGCTTCCTACCGAGTCATGTTGTAGGTTTCTCTCCTAGCAACAGAAAAGTGAATGAGATTTAATTCAGGAATAGACAGTCAATATGGATCATAAAAAGGTTTTATAAGTGCTATAGGTTGAATGTTTGCATTCCTTCAAAATTCGCCTATTGAAATCCTAACTCCAGGCCAGGCGTGGTGGCTTAAGCCTGTAATCCCAGCACTTTGGGAGGCTGAAGCAGGCAGATCACCTGAGGTCAGGAGTTTGAGACCAGCCTGGCCAACGTAGTGAAACCCCATCTCTGCTGCAAATACAAAAATTAGCCAGGTGTGGTGGCAGGTGCCTGTAATCCCAGCTACTCGGGAGGCTGAGGAAGGACAATTGCTTGAATCCGGGAGGCAGAGGTTTCAGTGAGCCAAGATCACACCACTGCACCCCAGCCTGGGCGACAAGAGCGAAACCCCATCTCAAAAAAAAAAGAAGAAGAAAAATTCTAACTCCAAGGTGATGGCATTAGGAGGTGAGAGTTTTGGCAGGTAATTAGGTCATGAGGGTTGTATACTCCTGAATGGGAATACTGCCCTTATTTTAAGAAAGACCCCAGAGAGCTCCTTACCCCTTCTACCACGTGAGGACACAGCAAGACCACAGCCATCTATGAACCAGGAAGTGCGTCCTCACTAGACACTAAGTCTGCTGGCTTCTAGGATCTTCAACATCTCGGCCTCTAGAACAACGGGAAATAGCTTTCTGTTGTTTATAAGCCACCCAGTTTTTGGCGTTTTGTTATAGCACCTGGATGGATTAAGACAATAACCATAAATTTTGTCAAGAAACTTTGCTTGATATAGCCAAGTCTTCACAGGTCTTCCTAGTTTCCTTAGGACATTTTGATCCCAAGGGTGTTTGAAGGGCCTGAAAGAAAAAATGTCAAGAAGCTTATCCCTATTTTCTCCTGTTTATTTGTTCAACCCATAAACCCCAGGGAGGATTTCCAGCTTGGTGTAGAAAACAGCCAAATAATATTTAATTACCTTTTCATTTCCCACTGAGCCCAGCGGGGCTTGCTTCAGCTTTTTCTCCATAACACTTTGCCACTCTTTAAATCATTCAGCATCTCACAAGTACATTCTAGGAATTGCTGGTTTAGAATTATGATGTGATGTTTAAGGCAGACAGAAAGAGTAATTAACACCTCCCATGGATATGTAAAGTGAAAGACAAGTTGGAATTATTATTAGCTCACTTGGCTTAAAAAATTGAGGTAGTTGTTTTTGTCCTTAAAAACTGCAAACTGTGATTGTGAATGTAGACGGAGCTGGCCATTGCTTTTCTCAGAATCTCCTTCATGGGAAGATTCTTAAATTGAGGAGTGAACAGGGCTCTCAATGGCTGTCAGAATTAATTGTGCATGAGAATCACCTGGAGGGCTTCTGCAATTACTAAGCCTCACCCTGCAGAGTTTCTGATTCAGGAAGTCTGGAGTAGGGCCCCAGAATTTGCATTTTTAACAAATTCCCAGATGATACTGAGGCTGCTGGTTTGGCTACCAGCCTGTGAAAACCACTGGGTTTACAGAGGTTCTTGGACCTGGCTGCATGTTAGAGTTACCTGGGGAGACTCTGAAGAACTCAGATGCTCTACCTACTGCACAAACCAATTACCTCAGAATCTTTGCTGGGGGTGGAGCTCGTGTGGGAGAGTTTTGGGATTTTTTTTTTGCTTTTTTTGAGACGGAGTCTCACTCTGTCACCCAGGCTGGAGTGCAGTGGCACGATCTCATCTCACTGCAACCTCTGACTCCTGGATTCAAGTGATTTTCCTGCCTTAGCCTCCCAAGTAGTTAACTGGCACTACAGGTGCCCGCCACCACACCTGGCTAAGAAGTGAGAGAGTTTTCAAGCAAAAAAAACTCTCTAATTCTAATGTGCATCACTGGGTTGGAGAGCAATTTGACCTGGAGGAACACCAAAGAGAGTTTTAGCAAGATAGAGGTGGCTATCATGTGCATATCACAAATAATTTAGAGCAGGGAGGGTCAAAAGCCTGCTATTTGCCGTCTCCCTCCCCTCCCTTCCTGAGCTCATGGTTGACGTCTTTGATCATTTCTGATAAGTTTTCCACCAAGCCTAGTGCAACTTCAGAAACAGAGTGCTCTGGGGGTCAAATACGAGAGACCTGTGAGTCTTCCCTGATTTCCCAAAGAAATACTCAGAATGCCAGGAAGGAGAGAAAGCAGGGTGAGGGATGAGGAGAGCCATCTTTGGGGAAAAGTAAAGCAGTCAGAAGGAGCTCCTTTCCCCCAGTTTCCTTAACTCTCAAGAGTATATTTTGATTTTTGAAGTTTGTTAGACTTTAGGGCAGTGGTTCTAACATTGGACTGCACCCCAGAATTTCTTTTTCTTTTTCTTTTTTCTCTTTTTGACAAAGCCTCACTCTGTCGCCCAGTCTGGAGTGCAGTGGTGCGATCTCAGCTCACTGCAAGCTCCGCCTCCCGGGTTCATGCCATTCTCCTGCCTCAGTGTCCTGAGTAGCTGGGACTACAGGCGCCCACCACCATGCCTGGCTAATTTTTTGTATTTTCAGTACAGATGGGGTTTCACTGTGTTAGCCAGGATGGTCTCGATCTCCTGACCTCGTGATCCACCCGCCTCAGTCTCCCAAAGTGCTGGGATTACAGGCGTGAGCCACCACGCCCGGCCATACAGAGTTTCACCATGTTGACCAGGCTGGTCTCGAACTCCTGGCCTCAGGTGATCTACCCACCTCGGCCTTGCAAAGTGCTGGGATTACAGGCGTGAGCCACCGCTCTCAGCCTCAGATTTTCTGATTCAGTATTCCTGGAGTGGAGCCTACGAATTTGCATTTGTTTTCTTTTCTTTTTTCTTGAGACGGAGTCTTGCTGTGTCACCCAGGCTAGAGTGTAGTGGCAAAATCTCGGCTCACTGCAACCTCCACCTCCCAGGTTCAAGCCATCCTCTTGCCTCAGCCTCTCAAGTACTGGAATTACAGGCAGCCGCCACCACGCCCAGCTAATTTTTGAATTTTAGTAAAGATGGGGTTTCACTATGTTGGCCAGGCTGATCTTGAACTCCTGACCTCAGGTGATCTGCCTCCCAAAGTGCTGACCCGAATTTGCATTTCTAACAAGTTCCCAGCTGATGCTGATGCTCTCTATTGTCTGGGGACTAGACTGAGCGGGAGAACCACTGCTCTGAGGTGCTCTTCTGATACCAGCTGATTTATCTATGTTTTTTGACTAGATAGCAAAGGTTAATCATGGAACTAAACTTATGGCAAATTGATACGGGTTGGTAAGAACATTACAGAATGATGTGTTGAGGGGTTTTGATTTTAAACCTGTAGAGATAGAGACCTGGGTAACGTTAGGGTACTTGAGACATGCAATACATGGAGTTTCACTGGTTAAAATCATACTGTTTCCAAGGTATTTGTACTGTTAAATTGTTAGTCACCTGTTTTTTCCACCTGGAAGATAGGAATCTGCACCTATTTTTACCTTATTTTCTTGAGAGTGGTCCTCTGAAGTTGCCGTGAACTGAAGTGGGTCATTTCAACAGTGGTTGTTAGGATCATTTTACTGCCGTCATTTTTACCGTATCAGTTTTCTTAGCTGATGTTTCACTTGCATCACTTTTGTTTCTCAAAGTAAAGGAGAGTTTGGATGAGGGGAGTTTGACATCAAAGATGTCCAATACCAAAACCCTTACGTATCACAAGAAATTGTGAGGTATTTCCTTCTGGGGGGTGACACTGGGCAGGATGGATGGGGGTGGCTTTTTTGCTTTATAACCCTTCTACACTGATGATGGATTTTTTTTTTAAATCACACAAATGTATTCTTTTATTTATTTATTTTTAAGATAGAGTCTTGCTGTGTTACCCAGGCTGGAGTACAGTGGCATGATCTCAGCTCACTGCAATGTCCGCCTGCTGGACTCAAGCAATTCTTGAGTCTCAGTTCTGAGTAGCTGGGATTACAGGTGTGCACCACCACACCTGGCTAATTTTTGTATTTTTATTAGAGATGGAGTTTCTCCATGTTGGCCAGGCTGATCTTGAACTCCTGACCTCAGGTAATCCACCTGCCTCCACCTGCCTCAGCCTCCCAAAGTGCTGGGATTACAGCGATTCTTGTGTCTCAGCCTCCCGAGTAGCTGGGATTACAGGCGTGAGCCACCATGCCCAGCCCACATAAATGTATTCTATCATAAAAATTTTAAGTTCACCTGTGAAATAGGTAGCATTATGTGCATGTGACAGATGAGATCCAGAGGAATAATTTGCTTGGAGCCAAACAACTTTGAAAAGGGGCAGCAAATAAAAAACAACTTTGATATTAGAGGCAAGAGAAACTCCAGGGTGGCTGCAGGAACTATCTGTTTGTGAGATCTGCCTGGGAATGAGTGACTTTAACATGATCTTGTTGTAGGAAACATTTAACAATAAATGCCACCTAAGGGCTCCTGTTTGCAAACAACAGAAAATGGCTTGTGTTAACTTCAGCAGAAGAATAATTTACAGGGAAGTTATTGGGCAGTTAACAGAGTTGATGGAAAAGCTGGAGAATAAGACTTCAGCAGTGAGCAAGACCCAAGAGAGGCTGGCAGCAGAGAACAAAATGGAGTCTCACCATGGGAAGAGTCACCATCCTCACTGTGGAAAATCTTTAACTGTCCCATTCCTTCGGTCTGCCCATCCAGATTCATAATGTCCCGGGTGGAGTATTTTGCAGGCTGTTTCACACCTCCATGTCTTATTAGTGTTTAGTGACTGGGAATGTCGAATCCTTTTTGCTTTCTTAGGGGAGTGTAGGACCCTGTCTCTCCCATAGGCTCACACAAAGAGGGAATTCCCCCAGATAATAAAGCCACTGAAAGGCTCTGCACTCCCACACACACCTCTAAACTCAGCACCAATGAAAACCCAGTGGATTTTCAACATCCTAAGGTAACCCTCCTTTGTACTTCTAAGCACATTGACAACATGTCCACATGTCATCTTCCCAGCATCATTTTCTGAATTCCATTCGTCCTTACTGTTTGTTGGCTATGGTAGTTTGCAGATACTTTCTCTCATTCTGTAGCTTGTCCTTGTATCCCTAATGGGAGCAAAAATTTTTAATTATGATGGAGTTCAATTTATCAATCAATTTTTTTCTTTTATGAATTGTGCTTTTGGTTTCCAATCTACCCTAGATCCCAGTAAGTTTTATTGTTTTTTGTTTTTCCCAGAAGTTTCATAGTTTTATGTTTTACATTTAAGTCCATGATCCATTTACAGGTGATTTTTATATAAGCTGTGAGACTTAGATTGTACCTATGGATGTCCAAGTGTTTCAGTTTCATTTATTGAAAAGGCGATCTTTCCTCCATTGAATTGCTTTTGCAACTTTGTCAAAAATAGTTGGGTATATTTGTGTGGCTCTATTTCTGGATTCTATATTCTGTTCCACTGATGTGTGTGTGATCTATGTGTACCTAGGCTTGATTATTGTAGCTATATATGATAGTCCCCACTTATTTGCAGTTTCAGTTACCCATGGTCAACGGGCTCAAAAATATTAAATGGAAAATTCCAGAAATAAGCAATTCATCCTAAGTTTTAAATTGTGCACCGTTCTGAGTAGTGTGATGAAACCTTGCAGCATCTTGTTCCATCCCACCTGGGATGTGAATCAGCCCTTTGTCCAGCATATCCACTGTGTATATGCTACCTACCCGTCAGTCACTTAGTAGCTGCCTTGGTTATCAGATCAACTGCTATGCTGTCACAGTGCTTGTTTTCAAGTAACCCTTATTTTATTTAGTGGTGGACCCAAAGCACAAGAATAGTGATAATGGTATAGTGTTATAGTTGTTCTATTTATTCTCAGTTATTGTTGTTAATCTCTAACTGTGCCTAATTTATAAGTTAGATTTTATCATACATATGTATGTATAGGAAAATTCATAGTATACGTGGTGTTGGGTGCCATCCGTGGTTTCAGGCACCCACTGGGTGTCCTGGAAGATATTTCCTGCAGATAAGAGGGGGCTACTGTTAATAAGCCTTGACATCAGATAAATTGATTTGTGCCAGTTTCTTTCTTTTTTTTTTTTAAGTAGCTATTCCAGTTACTTTGCCTTTACATATGCATTTTAGAATAATCTTGCTTATGTCTACAAGAAAATCATTCTTTTGGGGGAGGATGATGTATATTTTAGCTTCTAAATGTTACATTTTGTACAAAGGGCTGTGTGCTAGATGCTATAGATATTATAGGTAGTTAAAGGGAACAAATTCACCTCATATTTAAACTTATAATTTATCACTCATAAAATAAATATTTTTTCATGAAAAAATATCTTTTTAAATGTAATAAAATATTTTTGAAAAAATATACCAGTAATAAAATGTTTTTTTAAAAAACATACCCTGAGAAACTTCTTTTTTTTTCTGAGACTGAGTTTTGCTCTTGTTGCCCAGGCTGGAGTGCAATGGTGCGATCTCAGCTCACTGGAACTTCCACCTGCTGGGTTCAAGCGATTATCTTGGCTCACCCTCCTGAGTAGCTGGGATTACAGGCACCCGCCACCATGCCCAGCTAATTTTTGTGTTTTTAGTAGAGAAGAGGTTTTGCCATTTGGGCCAGATTGGCCTTGAACTCCTGACCTCAGGTGATCCGCCCGCCTCGGCCTCCCAAATTGTTGGGATTACAGGCGTGAGCCACCACGCCTAGTCAAGAATCTTCTTAAGAAGTTCAAATATAAGAAGTAAAATAGGTCCACTGCTTATAAATAACTTCAATGGGACCTTCACTGAAATCACACACTAAAGGTGGCCATCCGTGCACAAACTATAATGGTGTGTTAAAAACTATAAAATGATTTTCAGAATATTTAGGGAAAATTAAAACAAAAATAGATATGGTCAATCTAGATATTTGGTAATTCAAAAATATATAAATCTTAATTTCTTGGTACTATAATTTTTAAAACTTTAGAATCTAAGCATGGTCTTTTCTTTATGGCACATTTTTGACATCTTTTGACTTGTATAAAAACACAACATTCTATTTGAGAACACAAATACTGTTTTCTCCATATAATTACAATGTGACTCAGTGGGAGTTTTGGTGACTGCTGGTGTTCACCATAAATTATTACTTTGGTGCATTCTGCAATCTTGCAAAATGGGTTTCATGTTTTTTGCATATATAAAAAGCATGCAGCTATAGTGACCCATCTCCAAATATTCCAAAGCAGTCACCATCTGAGAAATGGCTTATGGTGTCTATAAAGTTAGCCACGATGTTCTTTTTTTTCCCCCCCATGAGACTGAGTCTCACTCTGTCGCCCAGGCTGGAGTGCAGTGGCGCAATATTGGATCACTGCAGCTTCGACCTCCTTGGTTTAAGCGATTCTCCAGCCTCAGCCTCCCAAATAGCTGGGATTACAGATGCGCACCACCACACCTGGCTAATTTTTGTATTTTTAGTAGAGACAGGATTTTGCCATGTTGGCCAGGCTGGTGTCGATCTTCTGACCTCAGGTA
Source organism: Theropithecus gelada (assembly GCF_003255815.1). Classification (NCBI taxonomy): domain Eukaryota; kingdom Metazoa; phylum Chordata; class Mammalia; order Primates; family Cercopithecidae; genus Theropithecus; species Theropithecus gelada. The sequence continues at coordinate 75,208,898 of NC_037683.1, forward strand.
ATCCGCTCGGCTCAGCCTCCCAAAGTGCTGTGATTACAGGCGTGCAGGCATGAGCCACTGTGCCTGGTCTGCAACGTCCATTTCTTTTTTGTTTGTTTGTTTGTTTGTTTGTTTGTTTTTGAGATGGAGGCTTACTCTGTCCAGGCTAGAGTGCAGTGGTACGATCTCGGCTCACTGCAACCTCTGCCTTCCGGATTCAAGCGATTCTCCCACCTCAGCTTCCCGAGTTGCTGGGACTACAGGTGCCCGCCATCACGCCCAGCTAATTTTTATACTTTTAGTAGAGATGGGGTTTCACCATATTGTCCAGTCTGGTCTCAAACTCCTGACCTTGTGATCTGCCCACCTCGGCCTCCCAAAGTGCTGGGATTACAGGCATGACCCACTTCACCCAGCCACAACATCCATTTCTAATTCTCAATATGTTTGGCTAGGGTTCTTAGTAAAAGGAAAGAGAAATTAATTTTTAAAATCTTTAAAATTTGTTTTTTCTTTGAACTCCTGTTCTAACCTTGCTAAATAACTTTTAGCTCTTCTGAACTATCACCCTCACCCTATCTCTGCCGTGTCATCTACAAATTCTTTTTTTTCTAAGTTTACATTGAGTATTTCTCCTGAACTTGCACACCTATGATGATACACTGATACTGAAAGGGCCTAGGTTATAGTCATCACAATAGTGTTGAATTCCATCAACTCCAACTGTTTTCATCTTGTGAGTTCTTAATACCTGTTATTCAGTTGTTCTACTTTTTCTAGTCTATTGAATTTCTTGTGGATTCTTTGTAGAATGAATCTGAGTTTTGGAAGAAGTTGTCTGCTCAATTTTCCTGTTCTGCATTAAACAGCAGCTCCTTCATCAACCTGAGTGAATGCCATGCACTGGAGAGTCCTATTGTTTTTCTTGTCTTCTTTTTTTTCTTGAGGTGAAGTCTCACCCTGTGGCCCAGGCTGGAGTGCAGTGGCGTGGTGCCGGCTCACTGCAACCTCCGCCTCCCAGGTTCAAGCGATTCTCCCACCTCAGCCTCCCAAGTAGCTGGGATTACAGGCATGCACCACCATGCCCAGCTAATTGTTTGTGTTTTTAGTAGAAACGGGGTTTTACCATGTTGGCCAGGCTGGTCTCGAACTCCTGACCTCAGGTGATCCACCTGCCTTGGCCTCCCAAAGTGTTGGGATTACAGGTTTGAGCCACCATGCGCCAGCCTGGAGGGCCTTGTTTTTCTAAGACAGTTCAAGCTGTGCTCACATAAACTTGGTGTTTCTGAGGCTCCCCGTCCACTGGCCAGCCCTGCAGCTCTAGACCATTCACTACTTCATTTTAAACAGATGTCGGAAAAGCACTGACCTAGCCTCTCCTCCGTATGTAATAGTTTGCTGATGGTTGCTTAGTCTGGGTTATGTAGAAAAGCAATTATTTTTTCATAATACTTTTCTACCAACAGGTGGCACTAACAATTTGTTTTAATAATCCCCCAGTAGTAATCCTTGTGTCACATTTGAATATATCACCTGCACTTTTTGAGTTTTTGAAACATAGCTGATTTTATAGATGTTTAAGGCCAGAGAGAGAGAGAAAAATCCAGCATTTCTGATCAAGTCTTTAGCATGTTGCCTTTCTCCTACACTACTGGCTCAGCCAGTAATCTGACTCTTCCTTCATTCCTAGTCTACACCTTGGTTGGCCTTTCAAGAAAGTCAGATGAACAGAATTCATAAGAAAAACATAGGGATAAATATAAAATGTTTTTCTTGAGGTTCCTTACTGTAGGGGAAAGGATGACATTCATATTGATTGCCTGTGCTGGAGGAATTCAATTTTTAAAATATTTACTAAATACTTATTGTAGAACTACTATATGCAGAGTACCATTCTATATATTCCCTGTTGGAGAATATACAGAACTCTGAGAATTAGACCCTACTTTCAGACCTTATGCTCTAATTGAGATAAGACAGGCACACAAAGTAAATGTGAAATTGGTAATAATTTTCTATGTCCACTACATGTATATGATGGTAATGTCAGATAAGATTGTAAAGTAAAACGCTATGAGAATTTGGATGAGGTAGAGGATTATTTCTTTAATAAATCTATCAAATATTCTTTATGTCAGTGTTCTTGGAATAGAGAATACAGTTGTGAACAAGGTTGACAAGATTCTTGCCTTCAGGGAAGGCCTCTCTGAGGAAGTGACAAAAGAGCTGGATTGGTGGCTTTGGGGAAGGCTTGGCAGAGAGTTGTAGCCAGTTGAAGAATGGGCAGGATTTGGCTGAGAAGCATTTGACATCAATGATCTCACTACTCATCACCTCTACCCTGTGCGATGGGTACCATTACTATCCCCATTTTACACATCTCTCAGGCACATAGGCACAGGGAGATGAAGTTACCAGTGATGTGAGTGGTTTCCTGAAGCACAGCATATTCATTTTCTTGTTCTCAAAATAAAGAAACCTCAAATAGGCTAGGACTTGTTTTTCAGAAGCCAGGAAAACAGAAGAGCAGTCTTTGCCTTTCTTCTTGGAAGAGAGCAGAGAGAGCTACAGCTGACTCAGTGTGGGTGACGAGGAACAGGGTGACTCAGGTCTTGTAAGACAGGCTTCCTTTCTTCCTTCCTTCCTTTCTTTCTTTCCCTTTCTTTCTTTCTTTCTTTCTTTCTTTCTTTCTTTCTTTCTTTCTTTCTTTCTTTCTTTCTTTCTTTCTTTCTTTCTTTCTGTCTTCTTTCTTTCTTTCTTTCTTTCTTTCTTTCTTTCTTTCTTTCTTTCTTTCTTTCTTTCTTTCTTTCTTTCTTTCTTTCTTTCTTTCTTTCTTTCTTTCTTTCTTTTCTTTTTTCTTTCTTTTTTGCTTTTAGCTAAACCCCCCAGTTCTATCAATCAGACAAGAATTCTGCTGTGAAAGAAAATCAGCATTTGCTCCCACAACTTTCTGTCCTTGGAGAGTACAGTGTGCTCAGAAGAGCAGCACTGCTAGCAAAGGGAGCCTGTAGCTCTGGGAGGCAGGCTGACTCCACACCCAAGTCTTCATCTGTCACCGTTGGCCATTTGGCATGTAGCACTCTGACCTCAGTTTCTTTGTGTGCAAAATGGGGGTGAGGGCATGGAGAACATACACATTTTTTAAAATTCTCACCTATTTCCTGTGGGTAACATTTTAAAAAGTTATTTTATTTTTAAATTTTCATTTGTTTAAAGTTTAAATTTTTGTTTCTTTTTTTAGTATTTAATTTTTTCCTTCAGCTTCTGCAGACATACACATTTTGAATGGGACTGATACATCTATTACTCATTTCCCTTCCCTTTCTGCACGGGGTACTGGGAACATTAAATAACAGTCTACGATTGAGTCAGCATTGCTCACCGGAATGTTAGTCATTGCATATGCCCTGAAAGCGGCGCCTTCCAGGACCATTGAGATGAGGATGGCCAGCCCCTAACAACCATCTGCATCCAAGGCCTGGGAGATCCGACTCTGAGACTGCCAGGAATGGTGTCACATTAAAAGTGCCTCATTCTTTTGGGGCTAATCAGGCACTTGACTCAATATTTGGTGATACTAAGAAATTATAAAGAGTGTGATGATTGGTTTTCATGCTCATGTATGAGATGTGCCTTCCTCGAACCTTGTTAAAATGTTGACACATTACCCATTTAAAGGGAGAAAGAAAAGGGGGAAAAAAGGAAAAAATTGAAGTTCATTGTTTTAGGTGTGACCACTGTGTTTGTAGTTATTTATTTATTTTTTTGAGATGAGATCTCACTCTGTTACCCAGGTTGAAGTGCAGTGGCGCCATCTCGGCTTATTGCAATCTCCACCTCACAGACTCAAGTGATCCTTCCATGTCAGCCTCCCCAGTAGCTGGTACTACAGATGCATGCTACCGCACCAGGCTAATTTTTTGTTCTTTTAGTGGAGACACTGTTCCGCCATGTTGCCCAGGCTGGTCTTGAACTCCTGAGCTCAAATAATCTGCGCACATCGGCTTCCCAAAGTGCTAGGATTACAGACATGAGCCACTGCACCCAGCCTGTAGTTATATTTTTAAAAACAATACTTATCTTTGAAGGCTGCATATTGACATTTGAACTGATGGTAGGATGTTTGAAGTTTGCTTCAAAATATAGTTCAGCATGAAAGTGGTTAGTGAGGAATATAATTGGAAACAAGATTGACCATAAACCAAATTGTTACAGCTGGCTGACACACACATGGTGGTTCCTTTTGTTCTTCTCTGTATTTTGGTATAGTTCTGAAATTTTTCATAATAACAAAAGGCTATTTTCAATGCGTGATCCTGAGCAAGGGTATAGAAAGCTCCATCTTTGGGTAGGAGTGGTTGAGCTGTAGTGCACAAACTGGATGCTGTTGCTTTGATTGTTTTGATTGTTCAAGACTTTTTGACTCCGGCAGAGCTCCTTGATGAGCTTCTCTCAGTGTCTGGACAGTGACCACGTGTCACATGCTAGTGAAGCCCTGGCCAGGGCCCAGTAAATACTGAATGAGTAAATGAAAGCCAGAAGACCTAACTGTGATCTTTTTCTTTTTATCTTTGCAAGCGGAGCCCAGGGAGAATATGCTGGACTGGCCACTATCCGAGCCTACTTAGACCAGAAAGGAGAGGGGCACAGAACGGTGAGTATGGCAGAAGGTGGCGCTTGCTCACCATGGGGCACAGAAGTCCTAGCTCTCAGGGTTCCTTTGTGGGACACTCCCTCCAAGCCTTCTTGGAAGCAGATGAGGGAGCATATAGTCAAGAAACAAATTTCTGTGAACTAGCCATTATGATCCTTGCTTCCAAGACATCCCACTTGACCATTTTGAGGGAAAACATTCAGAGATAAAAGACTTTTGCTCAAACCCAGAATGCAAACGTCAGCCAGTTGGCTGTGGAACTGCTCTCTAGGGAGCAGAGGGAGGAAGAGGGCAGGAATGTTGCCATTGCAAGCATCCTCTCCTTGGCTCAGCCCCGGCCCTGGGCCTGGATGAAGGGCAGAGACCACGCTTTTATTTCTTCAGTAACCCCTGTTGTGCTGAAGCCCAGTTCTGGTCATACGTATGCTCAAAAAATATTTGTTGAATAAATAAATTCTCCATTAGATGATTCTCAACTTCAAGCACCTAAAAAGGCATAAAGCAGAGTTCACAGTCCTGCTTCATTGTTTGCTTTGGATATGAGAACCTGGTCTCCAGGATCCCAACCGCCTCTTGGGGATCACTCTGGGGACCAGCAGGTACTAATGGGCACCACTCACCCCCCTGGGGCAGTGCCTATAGCAGTGACCTAACTTAGGCCTCAGCTTGTGCCAGAGGAGGCCTGTGTTCCTGGTTCCTTCATTTTGTTGGCCAGTACTATGCTAGAGTTTCTACTGAGCTGTCAAGTGGGAGTCCTTAGTAGGAGCATCGCCTAGGAGCTGAGAGCAGGGCAAAAGCATCTACTGGTACCAGCGAATTAGAGACAAAGTATGTAGGGTAGTGCTGGCTGCCTAAGTCAGTAGGGTGGAGTGGTAGTGGCCCGGTCTTAGTCCATTTCTGGTTTTATTACCACTGGAAGGTTACTTATGGCTAGTTGTCTGGAACTGGCAATAAAGAATGCTGAAAGTGTTTCACTTCCCTTTCATAACAGGGGAAAAGAAGCAACATTTTTTTCCCTCCTTCCCTTGCGTAGGTCATCCTGATTCCACAGTTGTGTCTTTTCAGGCCTTCATCTTGATTGGGGAATAGAATTTGTTTTAGACAGAGTCTCGCCCTGTCCCCCAGGCTGGAGTGCAATGGCCCAATCTTGGCTCACTGCAATCTCTGCCTCCCGGGTTCAAGTGATTCTCCTGCCTCAGCCTCCTGAGTAACTGGGATTACAGGCACATGCCAACACGCCCGGCTAATTTTTGTATTTTTAGTAGAAACAGGGTTTCACCATGTTGGTCAGGCTAGTCTCGAACTCCTGACCTCGGGTGTTCCACCTGCCTCGACCTCCCAAAGTGCTGGGATTATAGGCGTGAGCCAGTGCCTGGCCCTTTTTTTTCGAGCTCCCTGCAGCCTTGAACTCATGGGCTCAAGGAAGCCTCCCAAAGTGCTAGGGAGACCAGGATTACAGGCATGACCCTCTGCACCTGGCCCTAGAATTCATGTCTAAAGATCTTTGAAAAACAGACCATTTAAGAATTGAATAAATGATTAAACCCTGGTCATGGTCAAGGACTGCTTGCCAGTCCAGAGAGAAGTGAAGTGGCCAACCAGACAGACACAGACCCTGAAATTCCCCCACAGTTTATTCATTTGTGGTTCTGAATTCTCAGCTTTCTAAGGAATGATTTGTTTAGAACTATAATTGCTCTTGGGACCTGAGAGTCTCGGCACTGTCACTGAATCAGAAAGGAAACTTTGGAGCTCCGGGTGTCCAGCCAGTAAAACAATGCAAGATTCTCTCTTGTCTGTTTTTCCCTCATGGCTTCCATGTGCCAAGGTCGTCCCTGGAGTTCCTCTTCATTAGCATCTTTCACCACGAGGTGCCCAGGAACCTGGGGATGCTGGAAAGGGGCAGCCTGTCCTGTGTGACATCTCCACCCCACTCCTCCACTGCTTAGCGGACAGGCCGCAGAAAGCGGTGTTTGGAGAAGGCAGGTGACTAGCTAATGGCAAAGGGCCAGCTAAAATCCAGATTCTTTCCACGCAGTGATGCTTCCCACCCCTCGCCATTTCCCAAATTCCCCAGTCTGACACCAGGAAGTAGCTGTGAATGTCCAGCAGCTGGGGACCAAACTGGAAAGGCCAAGGAGAAAGAATGAAGGGCCTTTGGGTTTGGCCTGGACAGGGTTCTTCCGTGACTTGTGGATTCTTTCTGGTTCCTGGTCCCTCTCTTTGTGTTTTCCTGTCCTCCTTCCCTTCTCCACCCACTGTGTGTCATGTTTCTCCTGGCCCCATTGCCCATCCTGCCATCACCGAAGTGTTATGAGAGGCCATTTCATTCTGCAGTGGGGAGAGGGGCTGGGTGCTGTGCTTCAGGGAGAGGGGGAAAGGGAGAGGCAGGGAAGCCCCCCAGCCACTGAGCTGGTAGAAATACAAAGCTCATAACCCTGGAAATGTTGGCATCCTTCTGGATCAGAAATTTTAATTAGCTCGGGCATGGTAGCTCATGCCTGTAATCCCAGCACATTGAGAGGCTGAGACGGGCAGATCACATAAGGTCAGGAGTTCAAGACCAGCCTGGCCAACATAGCGAAACCCTGTCTCTACTAAAAACACAAAAATTAGCCAGGCATGGTGGTGCATGCCTGTAATCCTAGCTACTGGGGAGGCTGAGGCAGGAGAATCACTTGAATCCAGGAGGCAGAGGTTGCTGTGAGCTGAGATTGCGCCACGGCACTCTAGCCTGGGCAACAGAGTGAGACTCCCTCTCAAAAAATTTTTTTTTAATTTAAAGCCAACTTTCTTAGCTAGAGAAGAAAATGATTTAGTATTCACTAATCAGGGAAGATGTTTTTCACATCACTGATGTCTGAGGCAGCTGCTCCCACACAATAGATTCTAATGGAATCCAGCAAAATATATCCTTCTTTTTTGAAAGGGAGTGTGGGGAAATCATGTGCTGCAGAAGTGCCTGGGCTCCTGATGGGTCTTTTCCTTTCAAACTGCTTTTTGAAGTTATTTTCACATTTTCTCTTAGGTTAAATTTCAGAGGTTCCCAAAATGGAATGCCTAACTTCTTGATTTATGAGTTTACTTTGGGAGAATACAAATTTATTTAGCAAACACTTATATGGCAATTACCATGTGCCAGGCATGGCCTTTAACACTTTATAATTAATATTTCAATTTGTTAGTCAAATACTAACTTATTCAGCAGACCTCCTTATGAAAAAATAAAAACTCTAAAGAAAAACAATTAAGTTTGCTGTTCAGAGTCTGAGTTTCCTATACAAAGGGAAAACATTGTTCAAAGGAAACAAATTATGTGTATATGTACATCACCAAAGAAAGCTCAAAACCTGTATAGGAATATTTTTTTCTTCCCAGCTGCCTGAGACAAAGTAGTGGCCTTTGGTTGTTAGATTTTACCAGTAGTAAGACATCAGTTTCCCTTGCACAGGAGAACTCCTTAATCCTTCGCTCATTCAGCAAGTCTAAGGATGACCTATGCCTGTTCTATGCCACGCACCCTGGGGAGTCTAGAAAACATAGCACCCCCCTAAATGGGCATCAATGCACCAAAAGCTGGACTTGCTTTGGATAAACCAAAGCTTCAAATCTGGGTCCTGTTACTTCCATATCCCTCACAACAATACAATTCTTTTTCCCCCAAGACAGAGGCTCGCTCTGTCGCCCAGGCTGGAGTGCAGTGGCATGATCTTGGCTTACTGCAACCTCCGCCTCCTGGGTTCAAGTGATTCTCATGACTCAGCCTCCCGAGTAGGTGGGACTATAGGCATGCATCACCATGCCTAGCTAATTTTTGTATTTTTAGTAGAGAAGGAGTTTCACCATGTTGGCTAGGCTGGTCTTGAACTCCTGGCCTCAAGTGAACCGCCTGCCTCAGCCTCCCGAAGCGCTGGGATTACAGGCTTGAGCCACTTCGCCCAGCCAACACTACAATTTTAAACTGAGGAAAAAATTAACATTATAAAGAATAATTAAAGTCCTCTAAATCCTCATAGAAAACCAGAAATGTCTGACAGGAACATATAAATGAGTCCTTGACAAAGCCACTGAGACTTCTCTTTCCATCACTTCTTGCACCAGGATGTGTGTTAGTTTCTTATGGCTGCTATGATAAATATCTACATACTTAGTGGCCTAAAACAACACACATTAATTTTCTTATAGTTGCAGAGGCCAGGTGTCAGAAGGTTTCACTGGGCTAAAGTCAAAGTGTTGGTAGGGCTGATTCCTTCTGGGGGAGACAGGGAAGAATCTGTTTCCTTGCCTTTCCTGGCGTCTGCAGGCCCCCTGCGTTCCTTGGCTCGAGCTTCCTGCTTCAGTCAGCACATCTCCTGCTCCCTCTGTGGTCCCATCTCCCTCTGCTTCCCTCTGATGAGGACACTTAAGAATATATTTAGGGCCCAGCCCAAAATCGAGAATAATTTTTCCATCTCAAGATCTTTCCTTACCGTAATCCCATCTTCAAGTCCCCCTTGCCATAAAAAGACACACCCACAGGTTCTGAGGATTAGGACAGGGATGTCTTTGGGAGCCTGTTATTCAGTGTACCAGAGGGTGGTTGACTTTTTTACATGTTTATGTTTCAACAGAACTCACCTGGTATGAATTCTTCATTTTGGTTTTCTATGAATATTTTATATTTATTTTTAATATTCACCTTTCTCCTTCTTATCAATATTCTGCCCTGAAGGGATCCTTTCATCCAACGATCCTTTTGTAGACTAACAATACCTGTGAGAGAGGACAGTGCCTCCAGCTTGGGTCCTGAGAAATTAAAGAAAAACATTAACTACAAAAGGGAAGCATCCAAACAAGAAAACGATTTCAGGACAATGTGACACAACCAGTATGAGACCAACAGCCATTCTAAAGGGGCACAAACCTGACAGTAGAAGAGTGTAAAGTAGTCCATGTGTGCCTTTGGCTAACGTTTTCTTTTTGTACACGTGTATTTTTCTTAAGTAGACTCCTTTGCTGTTTTTGAGGAAAGAGCTGGAAGCTAAGATTTAACTTCGTAGCCTATTTTTAATAATGCCCAACCCACGTATCTTCAAAGGGGTTGCAATATTGGCTGTGGGATACAATATAGGAGGATGATTTTCAGGGTAATCATGGCTTCTCCTTGATGCTTTTTGTTGGGGAAAACCTTGTGACTTACTTTCCCACTGGGATACATCATCATCAGTTCTGCAAGAGCCTGCATCCACATGGTGGTTTGGAGGAAATGAAGGATGATTTGAGTCTGAGAATTCTAGCATTGCACCCACTGTCCAACTTCCATAAAAATTCAGTGCAGCTGTCAGCTCTAACTCAGGCTCAGCTCTTGAGGCACTTTCCCTTGATTTCCTTAACCTGAAGGCACATCCTCTTCTCCATGTTTCTGCTGCATCTCTGGACTCTAGACAGTCATTCATAGGCCACCATTGTTAGTGAGTCAGTTGTGTGAACCCAGGGCAGGGGATGATCATTTTTTATTTATTTATTTATTTATTTATTTCTGAGATGCAGTGTCGCTCTGTTGCCCAGGCTGGAGTGCAATGGCATAATCTTGGCTCACTGCAACCTCCACCTACCAGGTTCAAGCAATTCTCCTGTCTCAGCCTCCTGAGTAGCTGGGACTACAGGCGTGCATCACCATGCCTGGCTAATTTTTGTATTTTTAATAGAGAGAGCGTTTCACCATGTTGGCCAGGCTGGTCTTGAACTCCTGACTTCAGCCTCCCAAAGTGTTGGGATTACAGGTGTGAGCCACCATGCCCGACCAGGTTGATCTTTTTTTTTTTTTTTTTTTTTTTGAGACAGAGTCTTGCTCTGTTGCCCAGGCTGGAATGCAGTGGCCGGATCTCAGCTCACTGCAAGCTCCACCTCCCGGGTTTACGCCATTCTCCTGCCTCAGCCTCCCGAGTAGCTGGGACTACAGGCGCCCGCCACCACGCCCGGCTAAGTTTTTGTATTTTTTTAGTAGAGACGGGGTTTCACCGTGTCAGCCAGGATGGTCTCGATCTCCTGACCTCGTGATCCGCCCGTCTCGGCCTCCCAAAGTGCTGGGATTACAGGCTTGAGCCACCGCGCCCGGCCTGATCTTTTTTTAAAAAAAAAAAAATACGGAGTTTCACTCTTGCCCCGGCTGGAGTGCAATGGCGCGATCTCGGCTCACTGCAACCTACACCTCTTGGTTTCAACCAATTCTCCTGCCTCAGTCTCTCGAGTAACTGGGATTACAGACGCCTACCACCACACCCAGCTATTTTTTGTATTTTTACTAGAGACAGGATTTCACCATGTTGGCTAGGCTGGTCTCAAACTCCTGACCTCAGGTGATCCACCCACATCGGCCTCCCAAAGTGCTAGGATTACATGCATGAGCCACCGCACCTGGCTCAGTTTATCATTTTTAATGCTTACATTATGGTTCTTATAGAAACTAATAATTTATTACAGAGTAAGCATCCAATAAATATTGATATAATTGGTGTATTGATACTGGGAGGCCTTGGAATTACATCTATCATTATCATCTGTCCTGGATAAGCCAACTAGAGCACTGAAGCTGTAATGTGGGCACTGAGTCCTTGAGTTTAACTTCCAATCTCATGTTCTTCTAAGGTGCTTTCTGTGTATCCTAACTGAGACAAGGTTAGAATAAGCCCAGGCCTATTTTTAGTGTATTGGGATAAGGGAAGAGTTTATTGATTTCCTGAGCATCTTTAGGCAACAATATTTAGGGATTCAAATGGAAACTTTTTTTTTGGACATTGTTTTGCAATGACAAATAATTAAATTGTAGCAGATTTTAAAGCACTAGTGTTCAGCTTAAATAAAAACAGGTGGTTTCTAATTTGTGCTACAGGCATGTTGTAGTACTTTTCTCTTATTATTCACAGTCTGATGATGATTTTTCTCTTTCTTTGCTTCCTTTCTATTCTGCAGGTTTGCCTCATTCCGAAATCAGCACATGGGACCAACCCAGCAAGTGCCCACATGGCAGGCATGAAGATTCAGCCTGTGGAGGTGGATAAATATGGGAATATTGATGCAGTTCACCTCAAGGCCATGGTACTTGTCTTCTCCTTAGTAGATGGGAGAGGCCGGGGTGGGGAGCGGTGGTGGGGATCAGGGACTTGATGGATTATATAAACGTCTTCTCTTGCATTCTAATGAAAAGTCTGCAGTTCTTCCTTTGACCAGAGTCTACTCTGCCCCTCCCACCACCAACATTCTCTAATTCCAGCTTGTGTAAAAAACTGAATGAATTATTCATGGTGGTAGTAAGAGTACTCCTTGCGGGACTTGCCTGCCTCTTTCTGCCCAATCTTCCATCTCCTTCTCCCCTTCCCCACTTAATAATCAAAATGGCAGTCACACACTTAATCTTTGTGTCAGGAATTGTAACACAAATGTCAACTTTGCAAATATCCATGACTGTGCCCGCCCCAGCGTGCTGAATTCCAGGCAGCATGCAGCTTGGTTTCCACCAACCCCCACTCTCAACCTCCCAACCTCCAGGAAGAAGTTGCTTAGCAACCATATCTGCTTCCCACCAGCGGACTGGTGGCTGCATCTTAAGAGGGAAGGAAATCAGTCGAATAGCAATGTGATTTTGATGGTGGTGTTATTAGGCATGGAGACTGGGAACTCTGTGCAGTTGCCTTCTGAAGGAAGCTGAAAATCCACAACGCTGCACCTCTCTTCGATCCACCCCTACCCTTCCATTGCCCCATAAAGTTTTTTTCCAACAAGTGTTCCGGGCCAGTAGTTGAAAGTATTAAGTCCCTCCATTATGGTAATATAGGACATGACTTCCCTGGCCACCCCCATGTTTTCAAACATGCTTGCTCTGATATGCTGGCCAGGAAAATAAACAGGGACATGACTTTTATATATGCTTGCCTTCTGTAAAAGGAAAGAATGAAGGAGACTTTTATTTAAGCAGAAACACTCCTTGTGGGAATTCTTTTTTTTTCAATTCCTTTTCTTTATCTTTTTGTTTGTTTTGAGATGGAGTCTCACCCTGTCGCCCAGGCTGGAGTACAGTGGCGTGATCTCGGCTCACTGCAACCTCAGCCTCCTGGGTTCAAGTGATTCTCCTGCCTCAGCCTCCTGAGTAGCTGGGACTACAGGCTCCCGCCACCACGCCCAGCTAATTTTTTGTATTTTTAGTAGAGACCAGGGTTTCACTGTGTTGGCCAGGATGATCTCAATCTCCTGACCTCGTGATCCGCCCGCCTCAGCCTCCCAAAGTGCTGAGATTACAGGCATGAGCTACTGTGCCTGGCCTCTGTTCTTTATCTTTTTAAATGACAATAGTTGTACATAGTCATGGGATACATAGTGGAGTTTCTGCACATAAAATGTGTAGAGATCGGATCAGGGTAATCAGCATATCCATTATCTCAAACATGTATCATTTCTTCGGGTTGAGGGAACGTTCAATATCCTCCTTCTAACTATTTGAAATTATATATTGTTAAAGATAGTCATCCTGCAGTGGTATAGAACTCTACAACTTACTCCTCTTATCTAGCTGTAATTTGGGAATTCTAACTTCAACAGAAGGCAAGGGAAAGGAATGGATATGAGAAGATGAGCAGAGAGATTAACTATGAGAATGGATACGCCTAGAACCACGAACGTCTGAAATCATTATTGAGATGACTTGAGCCAAGCGAAAACCACCTTAGAGAATTGGGCCCAAAATATCCAAAAATCTTGTGAATAGCCCTTTTCTTCTGGACCATAGAGACCTAGACTGAAAAGTTCTTATTATTTCTTTTTTTTTTTTTTTGACCTGGAGTCTCGCTCTGTTGCCCAAGCTGGAGTTCAGTGGTGTGATCTTGGCTCACTGCAACCTCCACCTCCCCGGTTCAAGCAATTGTCCCTGCCTCAGCCTCCTGAGTAGCTGGGATTACAGGCACCCGCCACCATGCCCGGCTAATTTTTGTATTTTTAGTAGAGACGAAGTTTCACCATGTTGGCCAGGCTGGTCTCGAACTCTTGACCTCAGGTGATCTGCCCACCTCGGCTTCCCAAAGTGCTGGGATTACGGGCTTGAGCCACCACACCCAGCCAGAATCTTATTATTTCTTTGGAATGATTTATGAAGGGAGTAATGGCTGTGGTTTTTTTATTGCTGTCATTGTACTTTGAGACAGTTCCAGGAATGTAAAGACCAAGACTTCATCTTTCTTCATCCTTTAAAATAAAAGGCGAGGATTTGGCCAAGAAAGAAACATATTCTCCCTCCATGTCCTTCTCTACCCCTTTTCTTTCACAGGTGGATAAGCACAAGGAGAACCTAGCAGCCATCATGATTACATACCCATCCACCAATGGGGTGTTTGAAGAGAACATCAGTGACGTGTGTGACCTCATCCATCAACATGGAGGACAGGTCTACCTAGACGGGGCAAATATGAATGCTCAGGTGGGAACTGGAGAGGCCTGCCCTTAGTTCCCACTGAGAAAAAGGATAAGTGAAAAAAAAAAATTCTGACTTCTTGAGAGGCTTCCTGCCTGAGGGAACTCAGACCCGTGACCTGACCACTGGTTGTTGTTGATCTCTCATGGCCTTGGAAAGTCATTTATCCTGGCGTCAGCTTTATCACTGTGAAACGGGGGCTCAGAGGGCCCAATCCTGATTACTTGGGGGACAGAGGGTCTATGTATTGTGAACCTCTGAAGAAATGCTGTTGGGAGCCCCTGCAGGAGAGGAGTGATATAATCTTTTTGTGACTCTTACTGGTGTTTGCTTTTTTCCTCTTTCTTTCTCTCTTTCTCTCTCTCTCTCTGTCTCTTTCTTTCTTTCTTTTGACAGAGTCTCACTCTGTCACCAAGGCTAGAGTGCAGTGGCACAATCTCTGCTCACTGCCACCTCCACCTCCTAGGTTCAAGCAATTCTCCTGCCTCAGCCTCCTGAGTAGCTGGGACTACAGGTGCACACCGCCACACTGGCTAATTTTATTTATTTTTATTTATTTTTTTAAATTTTAGTAGAGATGGTGTTTCACTGTGTTGCCCAGGCTGGTCTTGAACTCCTGAGCTCAGGCAATCCACCTGCCTTGGTCTCCCAAAGTGCTAGGATTACAGGCGTGATCCACCACGCCTGGCCTCTTTTTTTTTCCCCCCTACCATTTTAGACTCTGTCTTTGGTTCTGATTCATTTCACAAGTGTAATCCAGGGATTGTCTGTTGGTTCTGTAGCATAAATGAATTCTGTATCTTTGGCCACCATCAAAACTAGTCCTAACACCCAAGTGGTGGGAAGGCTAGTGGGATATTGTGTCTGGTATCTGGATCATGTCAGGAAAACTGCCAGTCTTGCTTTCTCTCTCTCAGTTCAGCCTCCTCTCTGGTGCCCCTGCAGCCCCTGCCATCATTGTGCCCAACGGGGCCATTCGGTAACATACATCATACCAAAGCCGACCATGCAGGGGAAGGTAGCACTGCTCAGGGAAGAGTTGCCTATTTCAACAACATGGAGGTTCTGCTCCTTCTTGTGTTACAGACACTTCTCTTCCATTGTGGTGTGGATAATTAGGAAGAGACGGTGTATTTAAATCCATATTTTAAAATCTAAATTGGGCTAAATGGTCAATCGCTGTTTCCATAGCAACCGCAAGCACTCTGCCTATAGGATGCCAGGTTGTGACTACAGAACTGGGCCAGATAGAGGACATTTCTGTGAACACCATGGATGTGGCTCTGCCTGCTTTTCCCCTGAGGGGAGAAGGCAGCACCAGCCAGTCATGGCCTTCATGCTGGAGGGTGCTTCCAAGCTCTTGACTTTTGCTTTTGGCCCTTGCCTTTGTGGCAGGTGGGAATCTGTCGCCCTGGAGACTTTGGGTCTGATGTCTCGCACCTAAATCTTCACAAGACCTTCTGCATTCCCCACGGAGGAGGTGGTCCTGGCATGGGGCCCATCGGAGTGTGAGTTCTGGGCTGCTGGTTTCAGGATGGCTTTGGAGACAGAATGAAGGAGTGGCCCCCAATAGACTACTCGTCCCATCAAAGTCCTCATGTATTGAGGATACCCCCATTGGTGTAGTGCACTTGTAGGGTCTGGGGGAGGAGCAGCGAAATGGGTGCTTTTAGGGGATGTCCAAAGAAAAGTGTAATTAGATTTTATTAACCATTACATCTGGCCTCACTGAGCTTCCAGTTGCACATAGACAGCAGGTTTATTAACAGAATAATGAATAGGGAACTTTTCCTGAGCATATGTATTGTAACTGGAATATTGGCACTAGAAAGTGCCTTTTGGACTTCTGGATTTCTAAGCATTTTTTTTTCTTTTTTAAAGTCAGCTAATGGTTCCATTGAAAGTGAATTAGATGTAAGGTGTTAAGATAAGTAACACATAAGTAAGGAAAAAACAAACCTTGTTACTAGAAATAATTGGATGAAGCCAGAGTAGGACTGAAGGAATGTTTCTTAGCTGTTGATAACTTTTCACACTGAAATCAAATCATCTTGGGAAAATGATGATGAGAGCAGCTGTTTCCTGAGCTGCTTCAGTCTCCCCAAAATATGCTAAAGAAGCCAGTTTTCAGAGTTGCTGGAAGCTTGGCCTTCTTACTTTTTTCTTCTTTTCTTTCTTTCTTGTTTTTTTTGTTTTGTTGTTTTGTTTTGTTTGACTGCTGTTAAAGTGACATTCATTTTGATGATGATGGTTTCTAGTAAGGGTGTGAGCTCCAGTGCTTCAGCCGTCAGGGAGGTGGGGACAATGATGTTCATGTCAGCCCATGGGGCATCTTCTCATCAGCCCCTCCTCTATCCACCTTGGGAAAGTGTATAGGGGTGAGGGAATGGGGCTGGGAGGGGGAGGGAGGAGCATGGAACTTCACTGTTTCATGACTGCCTGCCTCTATCAAGTCCTCCACCACAGTTCTTGGGTGAGGCCTGGGACACTGATGGCTGGTGGACCTCCAGCAGAGGAGGAAGGAAGGAAGGATCGCTTCTTGAACATCTGCCTCCCAGCAGGTGGAGGGTCCCTATCACTGTCAGAGCTCCTCTGCTAAGAACAGGGCTTCCTGGGAGGGCCCAGAACCTTCCCATTAGATTAAACTGAATCGTTTACATTTTCTGAATTTGCACTTAAAAAATACAGGAAGAAACATCTTGCCCCGTTTTTGCCCAATCATCCCATCATTTCACTGAAGCGGAATGAGGATGCCTGCCCTGTGGGAACCGTCAGCGCGGCCCCCTGGGGCTCCAGTTCCATTTTGCCCATTTCCTGGGCTTATATCAAGGTGAGGCCTGGGAGTATGTACAGGTGGGCAGGGACGTCAGCTATGGGTGGGGACCAGAGACTGCAGACTTCCTTCTTGGCTTAAAAACAAATAAATTCATGATCTGAGATGTGGTTCAAAGAATATTGCTGATCACCTGGGTGGAAGAAACCTTCCTAAAGAGATGAGCTAAAAATCATTTCATCTCTTCTTCATTACACTACTTCCTTTGGGTTCTCAGACTGGGTTTAACATCAGAGAAACTGAAGCGCCAGATATATTTTTCCAGACACAGCTAAGTTCCATGAGTCATATGGATGTTCTGGCCGCGTCCTTTGGTTTCCTGCAGGATTTATATAGCCCCTTCTGAGTGAAAAGCAGTGCATGTACTAATTATTCCATTTTGCTGAGATCCTGCTATATATCTCACTTCGCTATGTATTTCTTGAGGGGGCCGGAGGAGAAGATGAAAAGTAGCGGTAATTTGCTTCTCTAGTGGTTTCCCAGAGCTCTTCGGCCTTTAGGGCTTGTGGTGCTGTGCTCTCTGCATAATTAGTCAGAGAACAGGCTTCCTTCCTTTGTCTTATCCCAAAAAACACCAGAGCCAGAGTTGATTTTCTACAGTTCTTGTTCAGACTGGCCTACCCACCTCCTGAACCAACAAGACTGTGAATAGGAACACTTGTTTGGCTGCTAATTAGAGCAGTCTCCCCAAAGCAGTGCCCCTCTTTAAAGGAAGGGGGGCTCCCACTGAAACAGCACCCCCAAAATGCATCTATGCAAATCATGCCAGAGGACTCTGTGGAACTGGCTGTTTATTTCTGGAACAGTATGGCATTTATGATTCTTCACAAAAAGTTTCTTGGAAGCCAGAACAATTCGGTACCTCGGAGACTGACACTTGCTTTTAAAAATGATACTCAAGTTGTTTTGCAAACAACACAAGCAATCAGAATAAAGGTCTGCTTCTTTGTAAGCAGAATCAAATTCCCACTTCCCTTTTGATCTCTGGGTTCTGTAAATCTGGGTTATTTGTATGAGCATATTTGGGTTGGAGATGACTTCCCACATATAGAAAATAAATGCCCCAAGGTTGGTTTGGCTACATGCCTGGAACACCAGCCGGTGCCTCAGTTTAAAAACTAAATAAATAAAGTAGGGTTTAAGCTGCCCCCTCTGGCCTTGGGCCTTCTCTTATTTCAGGCTGTTGTTACTAATCCCCTGGACTCTAGCTTTAGCTGCTTCTCTCCCTGCTGCAATTCCACAGGCGCACCTACAGGACTGCCAGACTCACCCTAGGCACCCACATGCCTCTCCTGGCTTCCTATTGCTCTACCTGGTTCTCACTAGCCTGCACGAAATCCTTAAGGGATTCTTTCAGAATGCACATGCCTAGGCCCCATTCCAGGGAGAACCAAATTGAGCATATGTAGGGTTGGACTTGAGCCATCTGCATTTTTAAAAAATTCCCCCATGAGACATAGGTTGAGAGCCAGGGGTTGGCTGGACAAAGTCAAAGTCCTTCCTAGAGAAGGTTTGGGCTTAAAAATGGAGTCACAATTCACCTTGCCCTACATCCACTCCCAGATGACAGTCATGTGCCCTCCCCTTCTATGCCTTGACTTCTGCCATTCTTCTCACCTGGTATGCCTTCCCCTTTCTCTTCCCTATCCAAATTCTACTTATTTCTAAGTTTCTAGCCAGGTTCTGGCTCTTAATCTAGGAAACCTTCTTTGATTAGCCTGGAGCAATGTGGCCCCTTTTAACTTTGGACCCCCTTAATGATACCAAAGTACTACTGTTGTTTTATTTGGTGTTCTCTCATTCTCTTTACATTAGTTATGTATTTAATACATATGCCAACTCCATCACATGTGAGGCACTCTGGGAAGAAAGCAGGCCATCAGAATTGGTACAGTCTTGATTTGAAGCTCTTTGCAGTGATGACATGTATCCCTTATGATCACAGGGACTATTAACTACCAGGACAATACTGAGCAGTTTTTAAACATAAGCAGCCTCTACTAGGGACAATGGGAAAATAAACCATACAAAATTGCTTCAGTGGAGGTATTATTGGCCCAGATCCCATGAGATTCCTGGCAATTATCAAGATCTCTCAAATTCATAGTAAACAAAAAACTCCAAAACACATGTAATATGAGAACAATTCTTTTCTCTCTTTAGATAACACAGTAGTCAGTAGTCAACTTGCTCTGTTGTAGACTTTGCTACTATAATAAAAAACATAAAACTACTATTAAAAGAGGAAAACAAAAATGTATTACAGGCTTAGAGGGATCTGACAGATGTCCTTGTTGGAATTTTCCACTCATCTTTACTCCAGAGTCATTGTGAGCTGCCTTCCTTTGTGGGTGGAATTTATCTGGGGATGTCTTTTGGTTGGTGTCTTGACCTTTGTGTTTGCCCGTTCAATGGCTAATGGCTCTTTTTCCCTCTGTTGCAGATGATGGGAGGCAAGGGCCTTAAACAGGCCACAGAAACTGCGATATTAAATGCCAACTACATGGCCAAGCGATTAGAAAAACACTACAGAATTCTTTTCAGGGGTGCAAGAGGCAAGTATCAACTTTAATCTATCATTACTTTGGTTTTTTCTTGGCCAAACTAAGTGTGATCTAGATGTGCTTTTCTGACCTGGGTAAGAGACTTCTGTTTCTTAGCACATATCAGACAATAGTAGAGAGTTCTTGGAAATAAGTCTGGTTAATTTTATTTTATTTTATTTTATTATTTTTATTTTATTTTTTAAAATTTTTATTTATTTTTTTTGAGACCGAGTCTCGCTCTGTCGCCCAGGCTGGAGTGCAGTGGCCGGATCTCAGCTCACTGCAAGCTCCGCCTCCTGGGTTTATGCCATTCTCCTGCCTCAGCCTCCCGAGTAGCTGGGACTACAGGTGCCCGCCACCTCGCCCAGCTAGTTTTTTATAGTTTTTTTTAGTAGAGACGGAGTTTCACCGTGTTAGCCAGGATGGTCTCGATCTCCTGACCTCGTGATCCGCCCGTCTCGGCCTCCCAAAGTGCTGGGATTACAGGCTTGAGCCACCGCACCCGGCCTATTTTTTTATTTTAGAGATGGAGTCTTGCTCTGTCACCCAGGCTGGAGTCCAGTGGCAGGATCTTGGCTCACTGCAACTTCTGCCTCCCGGGTTCAAGTGATTCTCCTGCCTCAGCCTCCTGAGTAGCTGGGACTACACGTGTGCACCACCACGCCCGGCTAATTTTTATATTTTCAGTAGACACGGGGTTTCACCATGTTGGCCAGGCCGGTCTCGAACTCCTGACCTCAGGTGATCCACCTGTATTGGCCTCCCAAAGTGCTGGGATTATAGGCGTGAGCCACTGCACCCAGCCATAACTCCACTGTAGTTAACAGTTTAGGGACATTACTATATGCAAGTTTCTCCTAGGCTCCTAGTCTACACAGCAGCCTGGGTCAATAAAGAGTCCACAACACTGAAATGTGTACGTAAATACTATGAGCTAATTATTTACAAAGTGCTATGGATATGCTTCGAAAGAGTAGAGTAATTCAGACTGGGTAGAGGCAGGATGGAATGGTTGAGAGTGACTTCTCGCTGGAGCCATTTGAGATGGGCCCGGAAGCCAGTGTAGCCAATGAGAGCCTGAGTAAGCAGAGACCCAGGAGCAAACCAGAGAAAAGGAAGCTGTCTGGTCTGGAGTGAAGGATGGATGATGGAGAGGGAGCAAATGAAGCTGCAAAGGTAGCGTGGGGCCTTGAAGGTCTTGGAAGGCTCTGGACTTCACCCTTGAGCTGGACAATACCATTAATGGTTTTTGAGCAGGAGAGTGTAGGGATTCATGAAGAGACTGTTACAATCATTAAGACAGCACAAGGGGGAAACATGCCTTAGAGGCAGCAAGGGGCTGGGGTGGTGGCTCACACCCTCAATCCTGTAATCACACCTGTGATTTAAGGTTAGCCTCTAGGGCTTACAACAGAGGGAATAATAGGCAGGGGAACAAAGTCACCCTGGAAGTGATGGGAGGGAACTAAAAACCAGGCAGCCTTTTACACACTGGGCTGTGGGCTCAGAACCTCATAGCTGAGTCTTGGAAGCGGTGAGGCCCCAGGAAAGAATATTGAAGGTGAGAAGCCAGAACAAAACACCTCAAGTAGATGGCTACATTAAGAGGGAGGCAGAAGTCGGGTGCCTGGTGAGGGGCACTCCACACCTGAGGCGGCTTTAGAACCCTGGCAGCACTTGGCACAGTGCGTCTCCCTCCCCACCCCTGCCTGGCCCTCCTGCTGCCGTGTGGCTCCACCTCCTCCCTGCAGCCTCCACTCCTTCCTCTTGCCCACTCCCGACCCCACCCCGGAGCAGCTGCTCTCCCACTCGGTATTGTCTGGCTCTGTCCATCTGACTCCAGGGTCCAGGAGAGGGTGGAGGCTGCGCCTGCTTTGTTTCTCTAGCAGTCAACAGACAAATGCACGTGATGACGCATAGTAAGGAGAGACACTGTAAAGGGCAGGTGGCTGATTTAATCTTACCTAAGTGTATTTATTTAGATTTTTTCCACTTTTACTGAGGTATGATTGACATCTGATTTTAAATTATGAGTCTTAAAAGGAACCTTTGTCTGTAACAATTAGGAAGCCTTTGGTAGCCTTTGAAAGTAGTTTGGGTACAATGGTGAGGCAGACGCTGGATGGAAATAGGCCGAGATATGGATGGAGGTCGGGAAGGAGAGGGGAGAAGGATTCCATGTTTGCGGGGAGTTTGGTAGTGAGGGAGGAGGGGGCTGCTTCAGTAGGTTGTAGTTATATTTTCTTTTTAGCTATAAAAACAACATGATTTTAAGCTGTGAGAAGGGAGAGTGAAGATACCTTTGAGAGAAAAACAGATGGGGGAACAGAGTCTCCCTGGAAGGGAAAGGCTGGAACTGAGAACCAGATACGAGTTCTTGCTATGGGCCCAGAGTGGGAGCAGAACAGACATCGGGACTTGGAGCTTGGATCAGAGAGACAGACATCAGGAACCAGCACACTCACCCGCACCTTGGCAACAGCAACAAGGTGCTTATGGGATCTTGGTTTCTCTGGTCCAGGTGGAATATACCTCTATAGCTGTGATCTTTAATTTAATGGCTGGTCTTACCTCATAAATCTGTATCCAAAGGGGTGGTTCCACAGTTTGAAAAAGAATAGGACCAAATAACCAGAAGCGCTGGTTGAGAATGCTTCCCAGAGAGCAGAAAACACAGTTGTGGGCAACATGTCTCTAAGCAACACAATAAAATGCTTCTGTGAAGTGGGTACTAAAGAAGTGACAAGAGTTACTAATTAATTCAAACCTAGCTTAGCTCCTGCTCCATGAAATGTATCCTGCTTGTGTATTGGCTTTAAGGAATAGCTTCAATATTTATTCTGTCTGATTATATAAATAATGTATATATGCTCAGCATGGAAATTTTGGAAAATAATAAAGCATGACGAAGAAAATGTAAATGGTCCATGGTTCCATCAATCAGTTATAGCCATTACTAGTATTTTCTGTATTTCTTCTCCTCTTTTGTTTGTACAATTGATCATACTACAGATAGTTTTATTAGTTTGTTGTCCGGGCTGAAGTGCAGTGGTGCCATGGTAGCTCACTGCAGTCTTGAGCTCCTGGGTTCAAGTGATCCTCCTAACTCATCCTCCCAAGTAGCTGGGACCACAGGCACACACCCCCACACCTGGCTAATTTATTTATATATATATTTTTGTAGAGATGGGGTCTTGCTCTGTTGCCCAGGTTGGTCTTGAACTCCTCTGCTCAAGTGATCCTCCCACCTTGGCCTCCCAAAGTGCTGGAGTTATAGGCGTGAGCCACTGCACCCACCCTAAAAATACAATTTTTAGCCTGTTTTTTAACTGTATATTATGAGCATTTTCCCCTGTCACTAAATAATCTTTGAAAGCGGCACTGTCGCCGGGCGCGGTGGCTCAAGCCTGTAATCCCAGCACTTTGGGAGGCCGAGACGGGCGGATCACGAGGTCAGGAGATCGAGATCATCCTGGCGAACACAATGAAACCCTGTCTTTACTAAAAAAATACAAAAAAACTAGCCGGGTGAGGTGGCGGGCGCCTGTAGTCCCAGCTACTCGGGAGGCTGAGGCAGGAGAATGTCATAAACCCGGGAGGCAGAGCTTGCAGTGAGCTGAGATCCGGCCACTGCACTCCAGCCTGGGTGACAGAGCGAGACTCTGTCTCAAAAAAAAAAAAAAAAAAAAAGAAAGTGGCACTGTCAATTCCGTTGTATAGATGTGCCATGATTTAACCAATTGTGTAGTTTTTGTTCCCTTTGTTTGCATTTATTACAATGTGGCAATGAGTATCCTTTGCTTGAAATTTTAAAGAATCTTGCCTGATAATTTCCTTAGGAGAGAGTCATAGAAAAAAAATTATTATCTCAGAGGATATGAATGCACTGAAGCTCTTGACACGTATGGCTTCAATTTTTTTCCCAGAGACTTTGTGCCAATTTATATCTCAGTGATAACATATGAGAGTGGCCATCACACGGGGGCCTAGTGAGGACTGAGAACTAGACAGAAGAACAAGAAAATATATCGTTGCCAATTTGATAGGTGAAAATGACCTTATTGTTTTAGTATATGTAGCCAATGCTCTTAATGTTTCCCCAGTTCTTAGTGCTAACCTTGCCCATCCAGGGAAACTGTGTTCCCCCATCTGTTGTCTACTTCACTCTCTTTCACAGCCGGCTCTCTGATTTCACAGCTTAAAATCATGTTGTTTCCATATTTTAAAAAGATATATAACTGCATCCTATTGGTTTTTTCCCTTATTGCTTATTTGTTCATATTTTAAACTTCCTTATGTTTAATTTTATTTAGTAGTGGCCAGGTGCGGTGGTTCACGCCTGTCATCCAAGCACTTTGGGAGGCTGAGATGGGTTGTCTAAAAGTATGACACTTACATTTACATATAGCACCTAATAATAATGATAAAGACTATGCTGCTGGTTTATGTACTTACTACATAATGCTTATTATTATTATTATTATTATTTTTTTAAGACAGAGTCTCGCTTGGTCACCCAGGCTGGAGTGCAGTGGTGCGATCTTGGCTCACTGCAACCCCACCTCCCAGGTTCAAGCAATTCTCCTGCCTCAGCTTCCCCAGTAGCTGGGACTACAGGTGTTCATCACTACGCTCGGCTGATTTTTGTATTTTTAGTAGAGATGGGGTTTTGCCATGTTGCCCGGGCTGGCCTCAAACTCCTGACCTCAGGTGATCCTCCCACCTTGGACTCCCAAAATGCTGGGATTACAGGTGTGAGCCACTGCGTCTGGCCCCCATCATTATTTTAGAGTGTGTTCCTTCTACTGTAAAAAAAATGTTAACTGTAAAACAGCCTCAGGGCAGTCACTTCAGGAGGTATTCCAGAAGAAGGCATGGTCATCACAAGAGATAGCAGCTCCGTGTGTGTTAGTGTCCCTGAACACCTTCCAGAGGGACAAGATGTCGGAGGTGGGGCCAAGTGCTGTGGCTCATGCCTGCAATCCCAGCAGTTTGGGAGGCCAAGGCAGGAGGGTTGTTTGAGCCCAGGAGTTTGAGACCAGCCTGGGAAACATCATGAGACCCATCTCTTCAAAAAAAAAAAAAAAATTAACCGCCATCGTGGCACACACCTGTAGTCCCAGCTAGTTGGAAGGTTGAGGCAGGAGGATTGCTTGAGCCTGGGAAGTTGAGGCTGCAGTGAGTTGTAATGGTGCCACTGCACTCCAGCCTGGGGGACAGAGTGAGACCCTGTCTCAAAAAAAAAAAGATGTGGAGGTGGAAGACAGTGATATTGAGCATCCTGAATCTGTAGGCCTAGACAAAGGTGTATGTTTGTGTCTTAGTTTTTAACAAAAAAGTTTAAAAAGTAAAAAGAAATTAAATGTAGAAGAAAGCATATAGGATAAGGATATCGAGAAAGAAAATATTTTTGTACAGCTATACAATTGTGTTTTAAGTGTTATTACAAAAGCATCAGAAAGTTTTTAAAAATTTAAAAGTTTATAAAGTAAAAAAGTTACAGTAGGCCAGGCGCAGTGGCTCACGCCTGTAATTCCAGCACTTTGGGAGGCCGAGGCGGGCAGATCACTTGAACTCAGGAGTTCGAGACCAGCCTGGCCAAATGGTGAAACCCTGTCTCTACTAAAAATACAAAAATGAACCAGGCATGGTGGTGTGCGCCCGTAATCCCAGCTACTCGGGTGGCTGAGGCATGATAATCGCTTGAACCCAGGAAGCGGAGGCTGCAGTGAGCCAAGATTGTGCCACTGCACTCCAGCCTGGGCCACAGATTGAGACTCTGCCTCAAAAAAGTTACAGTAAGCTAAGGTTAATTTATTATTGAAGAAAAAAAATTTTTTTAAAAAGTTAATATAGCCTAAGTGTACAGTGTTTACAAAGTCTATGGTAGTACACAGGAATGTCCTAGATCTTCCCATTCACTCACCTCTCACTCACTGACTCATCCAGAGCAACTTCCAGTCCTGCAAGCTCCGTTCATGGTAAGTACCCTACACAGGTGTACCATTTTTTATCTTTTATGTCGTATTTTTGCTCTATCTTTTCTATGTTGAGATATGTTTAGATACACAGATTCGGACCACTGTATTACAATTGCCTACAGTATTCAGTACAGTAAGAGCAAGAGGCTGTACCATGTAGCCTAGGTATATATAGTAGACTTTACCAACTAGTTTATGTAAGCCCACAATGCTGTTTGCACAATGACAAAGTCATCTCACAATGCACTTCTCAGAATATATTCCCTTCATTAAGTGATGCATGACTGTATTCTGCTAGAATGAGGAAAGAGAGGAATTACCCAGGTAAGATGATACTTTTTTTTTTTTTTTTTGAGACAGTTTCGCTCTTGTTGCCCAGACTGGATTATAATGGCGCCTTCTCGGCTCACCTCAACCTCTGCCTCCCGGGTTCAAGTGATTCTCCTACCTCAGCCTCCTGAATAGCTGGGATTACAGGCATGCGCTACCATGCCTGGCTAATTTTGTATTTTTAGTAGAGATGGAGTTTCTCTATGTTGGTCAGGCTGGTCTCGAACTCCTGATCTCAGGTTATCTGCCCACCTTGGCCTCCCAAAGTACTGGGATTACAGGTGTGAGCCACTGCACCAGGCAAGAGGATATATTTTAAAGGAAGAATTTCAAAAATCCATAGCTGTCTACTTTGGGAGGCAAAGGTCACTGTTTGATCTGAATGGAGTTCCCATTAGTAGGAGGAGATGACTTTGTTAGTATCCCAATGTTTTCTTTATGTTTTAATTTCTTGTAAGCCTATCTTTTTTTTTTGAGACAGAGTCTTGCTCTGTCACCCAAGCTAGAGTCCAGTGGTGCAATCTCAGTTCACTGCAACCTCCGCCTCCTGGGCTCAAGCGATTCTCCTGCCTCAGCCTCCCACTGTGAATACAGGCTCCCGCCACTGCACCTGGCTAATTTTTGTATTTTTAGTAGAGACAAGGTTTCGCCATGTTGGCCAGGCTTATTTTGATCTCTTGACCTCAGGTCATCTGCCTTTTTTTTTTTTTTAAATCAGACAAACCCAACTCTGCCTGCAAATACTTGTCCCTGCAGAGGTTTCCAGGTGACCCTTGCTGTATGGGTGGGCAGGGGCCTCAGGGGCTGGGCCCTCACGTCCTTGGCTCACAAGTGACCCTGCTCAGTCCCACTTACCTGAACTCATTCTCAGGGAAACCTCATTCTAGCTTGAACTACAAGGAAACAGCCAGGAGGTTTGATTCTGTTAGTCATGGTCTGTGGATTGCAGCTAAAAGGCTTGACCAAGCATTGATTGCCCAGCAGAGCTTTCCAGAGTAGTTACCGAGTGAGTTCATTTATTCCTCGGCAGCCACCTTGAGGATGGGGGATAAGTAAGGTCTGGTCCCTTCTCTCAAGGAGAGTTTTGAGAAGCCCTGTTTTTCCACAGCACATTCCCATATTGTTCTTACCCTCAGAAGACAATCAATATATGGGGGCGGTGGTTCCCACTTAGCCACCCAATGTTTACCTTGCTTTTCCTTCATCCCACCCGCTCCTGTCCTCCTTGCCCCTTTCACATGGTACCTTCTCAGCTATAGTCACGGTTAGGTCCAGCAGAAACACCTACTCTGTGAACACTGAAACTTGGTTCTGAGTGGTTTATTCAATTTCCACTTGATATTGCCCCGTCATTGCCCTATAGCAGGTTTGTGTGTCCTAAAAGCTGCAAAGAACATCTTAGGATCTGGCTTCTGACAGCCACCAAGTTGAAATTTCATCCTGGCCATGCGCAGTGGCTCAAGCCTGTAATCCCAGCACTCTGGGAGGCCGAGATGGGCGGATCACGAGGTCAGGAGATCGAGACCATCCTGGCTAACACGGTGAAACGCCGTCTCTACTAAAAATACAAAAAATTAGCTGGGCGTGGTGGCGGGCGCCTGTAGTCCCAGCTACTCGGGAGGCTGAGGCAGGAGAATGGCGCGAACCCGAGAGGCGGAGCTTGCAGTGAGAGCCACTGCACTCCAGCCTGGGCGACAGAGCGAGACTCCGTTTCAAAAAAAAAAAAGAAAAGAAAAGAAATTTCATCCCTTTCAGGGCTCACGTAGAGATGGAGAGAGATGCTGGAATTCCACTGCAGTTTCTATTTGAACGCAATAGAATATGGATTTAGAAACTAACATCTGAACTTCATTTAGAAAATGGAGCCCTTCCTAAACCTCTTGGCTGTGGTGGGGCCCTCTTCAGATGGCACTGTGGTATTAGCAGTGCTGTGTTGGGCTTGGCTTGATGGTGCCTTTCAGCTATTACTGAACCTCTGCTTGGAAGACTCTCCTCTTGTGCTGCCAGCAAGAGTGACTCCTCCCCCACTGTGTCCCTCCCTTCCTCCCCTCCCTGCTGTCTGGTGTCATTCTGAGCAGCGAGCTTCCATTAGCTTTCGTCCTCCAATCATTGTCACAATCAGGGCATTTTGTTTTATTTTGTTTAAGAGACGGTCTTGCTCTGTTACCCAGGCTGGAGTGCAGTCACATTATCATAGCTCACTGCAGCCTCAGCCTCCTGGGATCAAGCGATTCTCCCACCTCAGCCTTACACGTAGCTGGTACTACAGGCAGGCACACCTGCACCTAATTTTTTGTTTTTTTGTAGAAACAAGTTCTCACTATGCTGCCCAGGCTTGTTTCAAACTCCTGAGCTCAAGCGATCTTCCTGCCTCGGTCTCCTGAAATGCTGGGATTACAAGTGTGAGCTACCATGCCTGGCTGAATTTTCTGCTTTTGAATCACACTCCTTACAATTTATTCTCCATCACTGTTAGAAAGCATATTTTGGCTGGGCGCAGTGGCTCATGCCTGTAATCCCAGCACTTTGGGAGGCTGAGATGGGGGGATCACTTGAGCCCAGGAGTTTGAGACCAACCTAGCCATAGTGAGACCCCATCTCTACAAAAAATACAAAAATTAGCTGAGCATGGTGGTACACACCTGTAGTCCCAGCTACTCTCAGGAGGCTGAATTAGGAGGATTGTTTGGGCTCAGGAGGTCAAGGCTGCAGTGAGCTGTGATGGCACTACTGCACTCCAGCCTGAGTGACAGAGCACTCAACCTTGTCTCAATTTCTTTTTTCTTTGAGACAGAGTGTCGCTCTGTCGCCAGGCTGGAGTGCAGTGGCGTGATCTTGGCTTACTACAACCTCTGACTCCCGGGTTCAAGCGATTCTCCTGTCTAAGCCTCCCAAGTAACTGGGACTGCAGGCGTGTGCTACTGCGCCCAGCTAATTTTTGTATTTTTAGTACAGACGGGGTTTCACCACGTTGGCCAGGATGGTCTTGATCTCTTGACCTCATGATCCACCTCGCAAAGTGCTGGGATTACAGGCTTGAGCCACCGCGCCTGGCCCCTGTCTCAATTTTTTTAAAGTTTTTTTTTTTTTTTTCCTTAAAGCGTGGTTTAAAAGTATGCAGCTTCAATATATTCAGAGTCTTAGGCTCTTTATAGTTTTATTTTCAAACAAAACCACTTCTTTTATTTATTTATTTATTTTCGGGAGGATGAAGTCTCGCTTTGTCTCCCAGGCTTGAGTGCAGTGGTGCCATCTCGGCTCACTGCAACCACCACCTCCCAGGTTCAAATGATTCTCTCACTCAGTCTCCCGAGTAGCTGGAACTACAGGTGCCTGCCCCTACACCTGGCTAATTTTTGTAATTTTTTTTTTTTTTTTTTCCCGTAGAGACAGGGTTTCACCATATTGGCCAGGCTGGTTTCTAACTCCTGACCTCAAGTGATCTGCCTGCCTCAGCCTCCCAAAGTGCTGAGATTATAGGTGTGACTTCTTTCATATTTATTCATTCTATGAGAAGCATAGCAGTTCGTAGACCGTTTTCAGGGGCTATTAATTACTAGATCTATTCTTCACAGGCTTGAGAAGTTATGCTTGCTCTGAGTCTCTGTAAGTGGATTCATTTTTGCTGAGAGTGAGGAAAGTGGGTTAAGAAGAAGGAGTACATCATTATCTCATGAGTAGATACTTTCCTGGAAGGAAATTCATGAGTTGATGGACCATGGAATTTGGGAGGCCCCGGAGGAATATTGGTCTATTTATTAAAACGCTGACTTAATGGTTTATTCCTGATGATGGTTATGTGGTCAGTAGCTCATTCTGGGGAGCTACTGGCGGCCTGGACCTAGAGAAGAAGTCTGTTTATGAACTACAGGTTGCATATCCCTAATCTGAAAATCTAAAAATTTTCTTAAAAATTTGTATTTATTTTTTTGAGACAGAGTCTCGCTCCTATTGCCCAGGCTGGAGTGCAGTCGTGTGATCGCGGCTCACGGCAGCCTCGACTTCCTAGGCTCAGGTGATTCTATTTTTAGTAGGGATAGGGTTTTGCCATGTTGCCCTGGCTGGTCTGGAACTTCTGATCTAAAATGATCTGCCCACCTCAGCCTCCCAAAGTGCAGAGATTACCGGCATGAGTCACTGTGCCTGGCCTGAAAATCCAAAAATTTTGGGTGCCAACATGAGACTCAAATAAAGATCTACAATTTCAAATAAGGGATATGTCATTGGTAGAACAAAGTGAACTGGGTTGCACAGACTTTGGCCTCATTAACTCCTTGTTACTTACAGTATATTGTTTGACATCACATATTCCTAATTCTTTGTTTGCAGCCTGAAACCAAAACATCAAAAGGTCCTTCAAAGAAACATAAAATTCTGTATGTGTCTTATGGATATTATCTTTGATATATCCATATCTATATACACGCAAAAGTAATTATTTGATATTGAGGGTAAAGTTGCTGAAAAGTGTCAATGGCTCTAGAAATATTTTGTATAAAAGGATCAGGACTATGTGACGCATTTAACTGTTGCCAGTAGATTTTACGTCCTCAGAATAGAAATAATCTCATCCCCAGACACCTCCAGTCAAATGTTCCAGTAATGCCTCCCACCTGCCATTAGCCATAATCAGGTTCACAGGTATGTAGTAAGCTGAAGATCAGACACATCGGCCCAATGTGCTAAACATTTTTATTTGTAATAAGACTAAAATCGTTATTGCCAACAATAAACTTACCCAGTGCCCATGGCTTCTTGGTCCTCACTGATACACGTAAAAAGCCGACACACTTAATCATTAAATTACTTATTCATTTGTTTGGGTAAAACAATAAGCTGATGCTAATCTTGGGCTGAAACAACTTTCCTGAACAGGTTATGTGGGTCATGAATTTATTTTGGACACGAGACCCTTCAAAAAGTCTGCAAATATTGAGGCTGTGGATGTGGCCAAGAGACTCCAGGATTATGGTAAGTGGCTTTTGACATTCATGCCGCCGCCCATGCTGGCTGTGGACAACTTCCTAATGCACAAATGGAAAGTGCAGGCACCACAGTAAACTGATCTGGGGGATAAATGGGGAGCTCAGGATTCTTGGCAACCTCCAAAATAATAGAGAAAAAAGTTTCCTGATGACTGCATTGGTCCTGCCCTTCAGAAGATATTAAAATATGCATCTTGAATCCATTAACAGCCAAGAAAAGAAGTGTTTATGATTAAAATTGAAACCCCAGTGAGTTGTAGTGAGTGTAGTGGTGAAGGAAGCAGAGCAAGTAACCCATCGAAGTGGGAGAGACAAATGGCATTGGAGTTTTATAGCCACCTCCGTCATGGCGTAGCTGTTTCAGCTGCTTCTGGAGATGAAGAAATAAGTGTAGCAGTTTTCACAAAGAAAATGCCACTTTCTTTGAAGCATTTTGAAAGACATGGATCCTTCACCTGTGCATTAGTGGGTGTTCATTCAACTCAGCTCACTGCATTTTCCTAGTGAACAATGTTATTAATATTATAATATTAAGATCGTATTGCTTTTTAGGGGGTTGGGAAGACAGAGTCTCACTCTGTTGCCCAGGTTGGAGTGCAGTGGTGCAATCTCAGCTCACTGCACCCTCCACCTCCCAGGTTCAAGTGATTCTCGTGCCTCAGCCTCCGAAGTAGCTGAACTACAGGTGCCCACCACCATACCCAGCTTTTTTTTTTTGTATTTTTAGTAGAGACGGGGTTTCACCATGTTGGCCAGGCTGGTCTCGGACTCCTGAGCTCAGGCAGTCCACCTGCCTCGGTCTCCAAAAGTGCTGGGATTACAGGTGTGAGCCAGCACGCCCAGCCAATATTGCTATTATAATAATATGAAAATGATATTAATGGTATCAAGGATCTTTCAATTCTCAGAAAGGCTAAGTTGGGGAGAACTTTGCCATTCGATGGATATGGAGTCCTATCTGAGTTTTAATGACTTGTTTTGGGAAGAAAAGAGAAAAATCTTTTAAATTTACTAGTTTCACTAATGCATCGTAATGGGAATCCCACGTGTGTGACTCACTCTCAAATGATCTTATTATGCAGTTACACTGATAATAGATGGGAAAGCCAGAGAAAGGCTTCATTAATGAAATTACCAATCCCATCCTCAAGATCTCCGCTTGACACCTCTTGTAACCTGACAGTAGAACTCCTTTCTCCTGACAGCCTCCCGGCTAGTGATTGGGTAATGGCCGATTCAGGATAAGACACTCACTTTGTGGATGCCTTGCCTACTTCACACATCTAACTGCAACAGCATTTGCAAGGAGAGGAGGGGCTCACAGGGAAATGGTAACTGAAGTTACCACCCAGTGTTTCCAAATCATGTTGTCTCCCGACCTCAGTGTTATTTTGATGATTGATAGAACCGTTTCCACACTTGTCCAAAAGCCCAGAATTGTCCAGGTGCCTGGCATACAGTAGGCACTCAACACCTAGTGTTAATAAATGGGAGACCAAATGAATAGCTAAGTCAAAAAGCAAGGAACATGACAACACAGTTTCCAGGTCTTAAGCATAACTGCTAAATGTGAATTTTTAAGGAAGAGAGCTAATAATCTGTATATTTAACACACAGCTCCTGTAGGAGTCTTTCAGGCAAGTTGGGGGCATACTGCCTTATACAGCAGTTCCAGGCTAATTATCAGACCTATTATCAGAATCACCTGGCATGTTTTATGATTCATAGATTTTTGGGCCCTACCTTGGACTTCCTGAATCAGGGTCCAGATGCAGGAATTTTTTTTGCAAGAACTCAGGTGGTTCAAAATATGGGAACCACTACAGCAGAATATGTTGGACTAAATTTGCTCACACAGGGAATTAAGGGCAGACATGATAGGTAATCAGCTTGTTCTCTTAAAAAAAAATCCCAGTCTGGTTTGAGTGACAAAGGTATATGTATTTACCAAAACTCATTAAGTGGTACAGTTAGGATTTGTGCATTTCACTGTAAGTTTTATCACAAAAATATGTGAACAGATATTGAATTCTAGTCATGATATGTATGCTGAAGGGTTTAAGAGTGAAGTGTACTAATGACTGCAGTGTACTTTGAAATGCATCAGAAAGTAAGGCAGATAGCTGGATGAGTAGATATGTGATAAAGCAAACAACGGCATTGTAGAATCTAGGTGGCGGGTATATGGGTGCTCACCTACAGTCCACAGTCCTTTCAACTCATCTGAATGTTAGTGGGTTTTTTTTGTTTTTTTGTTTTGTTTTGTTTTTAAATAGAGACAGGGTCTCACTCTGTCACCCAGGCTGGAGTGCAGTGTTGTGATCTTGACTCACTGCAGGCTCAACTCCTGGGTTCAAGTGATCCTCCCAACTCAGCTTTCTAAGTAGCTGGGACTACAGGCACATACCACTACACCTGGCTAATTTTTGTATTTTTTGTAGAGACGGGGTTTTGCCATATTGCCCAGGCAAGTCTCAAACTGCTGGGCTTAAGCAATCCGCTGGCTTTGGCCTCCCAAAGTGCTGGGATTATAGGTGTGTGAGCCACAGCGCCTGGCCTGAACATTTTTAAATAAAATGTTGGTAGAGAATTTTTTAAATCATGCAGATGTGACTCGAAAGTACCCCATGTAATTATGATGCTCACCAGAATTTGAGAACCACTGCACATTGGGGCAAGATTAGTTCAGAGGTGTCTCAACTTGGGAGTTGTTCTTCAGCTTTTAAAAGTTTCATAGGGCCGGTGCGGTGGCTCATGCCTGTTATCCCTGCATGTTGGGAGGCAGAGACAGGCAGATCAGTTGACCTCGGTAGCTGGAGACCAGCCTGGACAACATGGCAAAACCCTGTCTCTGCAACAAAAAAAAAATTAGCCGGCTATGGTGGCGTGCACCTGTAGTCTCAGTTACTTGGAAGGCTTAGGTGGGAGGATCATTTGAGCCCAGAAGGTTGAGGCTGCAGTGAGCCGTGAGTGTGCCAGTGTACTCTAGCCTGAGCAATAGAGCAAGACTCTGTCTCAAAAAAAAAAAAAAAAACTTCATAGAAAAAATACAAGAAATGGAAAATGTTGTTTTTGATTTTTGTCCTGGAAATCTCTCTCTTGACTATGTGTCTTGTTGCATCACCTTACGTGCAAACCTTTGGAAACAGAAACACACTGAGCCTGTGTTCAATGTAAAGGCAAAGGCTTTCCACATAGTGGCCAAACTTCAGTTTCCTTATTGTACAAAATGGGGACAATAAGATTTGCTCCAGAGTCCTTAGCTCTTGTTATCTCATTATTTAACTTTTGATAAGCTATATTTTTATTTCTCTTAATTACAAGTAATACATGATAATTACTGAAAGATTCTAAAGTATAATCGAAGTGAAGTAAAAATCCCAGTCTCATTTTCTGGCCATAGTTACAGTTAACATTTTATATTTTCTTCAAGGCATCTTCCCTCATAAGATGTGCATATATTATATAAGTACTTTGTTCTTTTATTTATATATAGACATGGAATATCATTATGTGGCTTGCTTTTTTTACTTAATATTTTTGAATGTTTAGCCAGTTTAACAAATTGACATACTTTTGAATGGTTGTCTATTTACTGTATGGGCGCTCTGTAAAATTTGCTTATTTGATCCTCTATTGTTGGATATTAGGTTGTTTCCTAAATTTTTCTTCTATAAACAGTGCTGAGATGAATCCCCATATACATACATTTGCAAGTATCTGATGATTTTCTTAGGATAAAGTATAAAAGGGGATAGGAACTTTTCTTCCAAACGGGGTAGGCCACTAACGTTCAGTGAGGCAATTTCTCCTGTCTCCCTTTGCAGGATTTCACGCCCCTACCATGTCCTGGCCTGTGGCAGGGACCCTCATGGTTGAGCCCACTGAGTCAGAGGACAAGGCAGAGCTGGACAGATTCTGTGATGCCATGATCAGCATTCGGCAGGAAATTGCTGACATTGAGGAGGGCCGCATCGACCCCAGGGTCAATCCGCTGAAGGTGCGTAGGCCCTGGAACTTTGCTTGAAATGTTCCTTAAACTAGAAAATGATGTCTGGACAGTGTACCAGCACCTCCTGAACTCTCAACTGAGGATGATACTCTTCCCTAGAATAAGGTAATTCTTCTGAGAAGATGCAGTTGTTACTCTGAAGTTTGCATCGTCTTGAACAGCATAGCAGTTACTCAAGGATGATGTGGTTGTGGAAACTGTCCACAACTGTCTAGTTGGAGAATTTGTAACATTCTGTGTCTCTGTTTGATGTACTGTAGTGAGATTATGGCATAAATAAGATTTACATATTCACATCACAAACTCTGCACAAGCACACATTCTTATATTAGAGCAGTTATCTCTGAGAAAACTGTATTAGCATTTGGACTGGATGTTACAATGTTTATGCTCCATGTTGGGGAAAAGTTGGTTGGGCATTACTCTACCTCTTCTAAAACATGTTAATTGTATATGTGGTCAGAGTCCTAAGTTTCTTGTTAGTCCAGATATTAAGCTGGAAGATCAGGAGTGGAGAATACCATGAAGGCTGTGGTTGTGTCTTCATGGCTATAACCCAGAGAACAAGTCTGATATGCTGCAGCAGCTGGGGCAGGTTCCCGAACTGCCTGCCTGCAGGAGAGGGCAGGGACCAGTGACTTGCAGAAGGCAGGCACCTCTCTAGAGGTGTGTTCACAGAGTCATGGAGGCATACAAGATGATTATGTTTACCACCATTTATTTCTCTTTTCTCTCTGAAGACTCCTGCTTCTTTCAGGATTTAGGCGATTTAGGCTATTCTTTCAATGGCAATAAACATTTCAAAGAGCATAATAGTTATAATACAGGTGGGTAATACTGCTCATAGGATGATATCAGATTTTAAAATGAGCCAAATTATGTTATATGCTGTTTATCAACATATGCAGTAATAGTATAAAAGCATGATGAGAATGGTAAACACCAAATTCAGAAGAGTGGTTAGCACTGGGAAGGGGATATACAGGCAGCTCCAAACGTGTAGGTAATTTTTTCTAAAAGGTGAAGCAAATATGACAGAATGTTCATTAGACTCTGCTGGGTGGTAGATGTGATGATTATTACCATAACATTCTGATATTTAAAATATTTCACAATTACAAATCACATTCTACCCCCTAAATTGAAAGAAAACCACAGCTTTCTCTGCCTGGGCTCCTGTCAGAAGCTTGAGGGTTGAGGTGCAGGGTGGGAGGAGAAGAGAGTGTATTGCTCTGACCCCTCCCCTGTCCATATCTCTGTCTCAGATGTCTCCACACTCCCTGACCTGCGTTACCTCCTCCCACTGGGACCGGCCTTATTCCAGAGAGGTGGCAGCGTTCCCACTCGTAAGTTCTCTGAACCTGAATGTGCCAGCTGGGAAGGCACGGGCCAGCTACTATCCTGAGGGGTGTACACTCTTAGCCTCCTCATTATAGAAATTGTATGTGGCGCACCTTGTGAAATAAGGGCCTTGACGAGGAACGAGGAGCAAAGAAATTGGCTTTCAGAGGCGAGGTCATACAGTATCAACTACAGGTCTGGGAACTCATAGGGAACACAGTGGGGGAAAACTGAATACGAGTCCTGCCCAGTGGACCGATGTGCTTCCCTCCACCGTGGGACAGGGAGATGGCGCCCAATGCAACCTTCCTTTCCTTTCTGATTCTTATATGGAGGAGAAGGTTCTGTGTAGTCTGTTTGAGTGAGATAGGGAGAAGGTTCAAAATGTGCCAAATTATGCTATGTGCGGTTTACGGATCTGTGCAGTAATAGTATAAAAACATAATGCGAATGGTAAATCCTGTATTCAGGATAATGGTTGTCATTGGAGAGGAGGGCAAACAAAATGATGCTTTTTTTTTTTTTTGAGACAGACAGAGTCTTGCTCTGTCACCCAGGCTGGAGTGCAGTGGCATGATCTCGGCTCACTGCAAGCTGCACCTCCCGGGTTCACGCCATTCTCCTGCCTCAGCCTCCCAAGTAGCTGGGACCACAGGCGCCTGCCACCACACCTACCTAATTTTTTGTATTTCTAGTAGAGACAGGGTTTCACCATGTTAGCCAAGATGGTCTTGATCTCCTGACCTCGTGATCCACCCACCTCGGCCTCCCAAAGTGCTGGGATTGCAGGCGTGAGCCACCGCGCCCAGCTGATGCTTTTTTTTTTTAATTGTTCAAACTTTTATTTTATGCACAGTATGAGAAATTAACTTTTTTTTTTTTTTTTTTGAGACATAGTTTCTCTCTTGTTGCCCAGGCTGGAGTGCAATGGCACAATCTCGGCTCACCACAACCTCTACCTCCCGGGTTAAAGCAATTCTCCTACCTCAGCCTCCCAAGTAGCTGGAATTACAGGCATGCGCCACCATGCCCAGCTAATTTTGTATTTTTAGTAGAGATGGGGTTTCTCCATGGTCAGGCTGGTCTCAGACTCCTTGACCTTAGATGATTCGCCCACCTCGGCCTCCCAAAGTGCTGGGATTAAAGGCGTGAGCCACCGTGCCTGGCAGAGAAATTAACTTTTAAATAAACTGAATTTATGGAAAATGACATGGCAAATAAATTAGACATATGTTAAAAGAGAAGGTCAGCTAAATATCCAAACTTAAGGATATAATGGGCATAGATAAACGTAGATTCCAAAGTCTTCTTTAAGAGGTTGAAGTCCTTCAAACACAACTTTGCTATAAACGATCCAGAGATCAACAGCACATGGGGATGCTTAGCAGGGGTGGTGATCAGGGATGTTTCCTGGGAGATGCCTCGTTTTTTCACTGGTAATGTAGGGTTGGATTTTAGGTTCTCAGAATATTTGTTGGGCTGATGGTGTCTTAGGCTGTGGGAATAGCATTGCCCACTCCTTTTCCCTAAGAGAAACCTCTCAGAACATCTCACAGCATTTCCATCTTTTGTCCTTTGCAGCCCTTCGTGAAACCAGAGAACAAATTCTGGCCAACAATTGCCCGGATTGATGACATATATGGAGATCAGCACCTGGTTTGTACCTGCCCACCCATGGAAGTTTATGAGTCTCCATTTTCTGAACAAAAGAGGGCCTCTTCTTAGTCCTAAGTTTAAGGGACTGATTTGATGCCTCTCCCCAGATCATTTGATAAGCAAGAAAGATTTCATCTCCCACCCCAGCCTCAAGTAGGAGTTTTATATACTGTGTATATCTCTGTAATCTCTGTCAAGGTAAATGTAAATACAGTAGCTGGAGGGAGTCGAAGCTGCTGGTTGGAAGATGGATTTGCTTTGGTATTCTGCTTCCATATGTGCCAGCTGCCTGGATTGGGAGCCACTTTGTTTTTTGCATAGAAAGTTTTAGGGATTTTAACTTTTAATGTGGCAAGTTTGCAGACATCATAGAGGCTAGCCTGGAGACTTAATAGACATATATTTGTTCCAAAAAAGTCCGCATGGACTGTGCCATCTGTGGGAAATCCCAGGGCAAATGTTTACATTTTGTATACCCTGAAGAATTCTTTTTCTCCTAATATGCCTAATCTGTAATCACATTTCTGAGTGTTTTCCTCTTTTTCTGTGTTTTTTTTTTATCTGCATTTATTAGTATTCTAATAAAAGCATTTTGATTGAAAGAATGCCTTTTTCTTGGTCTGCTTTATAGTGTTACCACCATTATACCCTAGGTTCAGTGGGAGCTGAAGGGCAATGAGACCAACCAACCCAATAGCCATTGTTACATCATCAGTTTTGCCTTTGATGGCTGAAGAAACAGTTGTCGTCTTGGTCAACAGTGAAGGCCACTTTGGCCCTTTTTGTTAGAATTGAGTTAGACTGCATGTAACTGTACTCCAGCTATGGAAGTTCAATCAAATAGCAATTTATCTTTTCTCATTTAAGTCCAGAGGTAATAAGCCAAGCACTGGTTCTCCTTCAGTTTTCCTGCTTTGCCTTCCTTTGCATATAGTTTTCATCCGCATGATCTCAAGATGGCTATTGCAGTTTCAGGCATCACATACCCATTCTAGTCAGGATTAAAAGAGAAGAGCAAAGACCATGCGCAATGGCTTACGCCTGTAATCCCAGCACTTTGGGAGGCTGAGGCGGGAGGATCACCTGAGGTCAGGAGTTAGAGACCAGCCTGGCCAACATAGTGAAACCCCATCTCTACTAAAAATACAAAAAATTAGCTGGGCATGGTGGGGCACACCTGTAGTCCCAGCTATTTGGGAGGCTGAAGTGGGAGAATTTCTTGAACCCAGGAGGCAGAGGTTGCAGTGAGCTGAGATTGCACCACTGCACTCCAGCCTGGGCAACAGAGTGAGATCTTGCCTCAAAAAAAAAAAAAAGAGCAAAAGGCAGATTCCATCCAAGTCTGCTTCTTTTGAAATGTTTTCCAATAGGTTCTACTCAGTAACTGCTGCAGCTGGCCAAAACCGGTTCAAATCTCACTCCCAGCTACAAAGAAGTGTGGGGAAGTGTTTTACCTGGGCATGTTACTGCCCCAAACAAAATCAGGAGTATGTTAATTTTTAAAAAGCTGGGGGAGAATGGGTTTTAGGTCGGCAACTAGCATGCCTGTCACAAATGACTTTCCCCTAGAAGTAGCAAATGCTCTAATGCTGACTACTTGATTCCTTGCATGGCAGCTTCCTCCAGCATTACTCAGTATCCCTAGGCTTTAATGCTAGTAGTCTGGACATAAGGTCTGGGTGCTCTATTGAATTATCTGCAAGTATTCCACTTATTTTTATATTTAAAAAGTTTATACAACAATTTAGCCTAACAATGCAGTACAGAAGTGATAGGCCTTTTTAACATAATAATTAAATGATATCTATTAAATAGTGCATCTCAGGTATCAATTTTTTTTTTTTTTTTTCTCAGACAGAGTTTCACTCGTCACCCAGGCTGGAGTGCATTGGTGCAATCTCGGCTCACTGCAACCTCTGCCTCCCAGGTTCAAATGATTCTCCTGCCTCAGTCTCCAAAGTAGCTGGGATTACAGGTGCCCAAAACCACACCCGGCTAATTTTTGTATTTTTATAGAGATGGGGTTTTGCCATGTTTGCCAGGCTGGTCTCGAACTCCTGACCTCAGGCCTCCAAATGCTGACCTCAGCCTCTCAAGTGCTGGGATTACAGGTGTGAGTCACTGCACCCGGCTTGATATTCTTTTAAGTGTTTGAAATGTACTACCTCATTTGACCCTCACAATGTTCCACTCTTACGCATGTGGGGAAGGGTATGAAGAGATGCCTAAAGTCCCACTACCAGTCAGTAAGAGGGAGGGGCAGAATTTGGACCCAGCCTGACTGCCTCTAGTACCTATCGGCCAAAACAGGATACCCTGCTGCCATGGGAACTGCAGACCTGGGGACTCTGCCCTTCCTGAGTTGGAAACCATGCTTAGTGCAAGCTAGCCATCAGGGCCTGGAGCGGCCCCTTCTTAGGAAGGACAAGTGTATGACAGTAAATAATGGAAGCAAACAGCAATTCTTTTCTACTTACTTTACACAGTGTTTATCGTTGAGTGCCAAGGTTGTTTCCATGGCTATTATCCATTACTTACCACTAGAACATAGCAGAGCGAAACACAGGCGATTAAGAGTCAAGTGAATCACTTGTTCTTCACTATTAATTGCTCATGTATTACCTAATGCTTGTGCCAGTCTTTCTCTGCCCCGGGTCTCATCCTGAAAGGCACCGCCCCTTGGAACCCTGTCCCCAGCCACCTTGCTTTGCTAGTCGTTCTCTGTATTTCATCCTAGCCATTCTCTGTATTTCATTTCAAAAATGCGTTCTTCATATCCCCATGAAATAGGCTTTCTCTGTTATCTTCTATCTTGGCCCTTGGTTTGCTTCCTCCTGTACCCTGGGCACAATCATAATTAATTTTTTAATGTTCACTCAGTTTTTGTCTCTATGTTTTGGTCTCTCTAGCATATCTTACCCATTGTTGGATTCTCAGTGCTGAGCCAGGGCCTTCCAAGTAGTATGTGTTCAACAAATAAAGAGAAATATGGGCCAGTCGTGATGATTCATGCCTGTAATCCAGCACTTTGGGAGGCCAAGGCCGGTAGATTGCCTGAGCTCAGGAGTTCGAGACCAGCCTGGCCAACATGGTGAAACCTCGTCTCTACTAAAAATACAAAAAACTAGCAGGACATGGTGGTCCCAGCTACTCAGGAGGCTGAAGCACAAGAATCGCTTGAACCTGGGAGGCAGAGTTTGCAGTGAGCAGAGATCACTGCAGTCCACCCTGGGTGACAGAGCAAGACTCTGTCTCAAAAAAAAAGGAAAAGAAATATGGTGGGCTGGGCACAGTGGCTCACCCCTATAATCTCAGCGCTTTGACAGGCTGAGGTGGGTGGATCACTTGAGGTCAGGAGTTCAAGACCAGCCTGGCCAACATGGTGAAACCCTGTCTCTACTAAACATATAAAAATTAGCTGGGTGTGGCAGCATGTGCCTATAATCCCAGCTACTAGGGAGGCTGAGGCAGGAGAATCACTCGAACCTGGGAGGCAGAGGTTGCAGTGAGCCAATATCACACCACTGCACTCCAGCCTGGGCAACAGAGCGAGACTCCGTCTCAAAAAAAAAAAAATTATAAGGTTTTTGCTTTTTTTTTCTTTTAAGCTCATCAGCTATCATTAGTGTATGTTACGTGCGCCCAAGACAATTCTTCCAATGTGGCCCAGTGAAGCCAAAAGATTGGATACTCCTGCATATTATTGTTCCTATGGGAAGTATCCATACAAATTCATACAAACAAATGACTATTTTCAACCTACATCAAGAAAAAGATCATGGCTTTCATTCTTTCACAAATTAACTTCTGGAACAAAGCTAGGGATTGCATGCAATTTCTTCTGAATTCAGCAGAATCTATGGAGGATTGAAAAAAAAACCTACAAATTCCTTTTTGAGTGGAAGTGCATGAAAGGAAACAACTCTGGTTGCTGTAAGAGGTCTAGGGTTTTCAGAACTGACCCAAGTGAAATTTTAGTGTGCTTTTCATTTGTTTGTTGCATTGTTGCATTTAGTTTAACCTCACTAGTAAAGTATTTGTACAGTTCTGGGTGTAACATTTTAAATTTCCTACAAAAGAGTTGTGAAGAAAATTTGAAAAATCAAAACAAAATACTCAGTGAGACTCAGAAGATTTAAGTGCATTAAATAACAACCAAAGTCATAAACTCCCAAAAAGCAGGGTGGAATCCAACAGCTCCAGGATTGAGGTCAGTCATCCTAAAAAAATGCAGACTTCCCCCACCGGTGTTGTCACTGGGAACTTGATCTAAAACTGCTAGTTGCAGCAGAAGCAGCAAGCAGCCAAAGTTGAACTAGATGCAGATTCTTTCTTGAAAAGTCTGGCATAAAGAATGGGGAAAAAAAAAAAGACAACTTGCTTGTGTTCAAGACATTTCATCCAATATGAACTACAAAGGAATATCAATGTTATGCAAAATACAAACTCTAGATGTTTTTATTGGTTAAAAGAAGCTTACTGGTTATATGCATTCCAAAATACAGTGAAGAAAATTCTATCCACGGACAAGGCAGTTGGGGTAGGCTATTAAATAAACTTGCAAATAGCAAAAGAGTGAGTATAGTCTGGCATCAGACATGTTGGAGGGTGGGAATGGAGGGTTAGCTAGCAACATTTTTTTTTTTTTTTTAAAGACTGCCACCCAGGTTGGAGTACAGTGGCACAATAAGGGCTAACTGCAGCCTTGACCTTCCTGGCTCAAGCGATCCTTCTTCCTCACCCTCACAAGTAGCTGAGACTACAGGTGCATGCCACCATGCCCAGCTAGTTTTTTTTTTTGAATTTTAGAAGAGATGAGGTCTTACTATGTTGCCCAGGCTGGTCTCAAACTCCTGAGCTTAAGCAATCCTCCCGCCTTGGCCTCCCAAAGTGCTGGGATTACAAGTGTAAGCTACTGCATTGGTCCAGCATCACTATTTCTGTATTTTGTCACAAAGACAGCAGTTAGTCTGGGACAGTGTCTGCCATTCATAGAAGTGCTGTCAATCTGAAGCCTAATGCTACTAAGCATGAGGCTATTTTGGGAGAAGAGGCTGAACGAAGGTGCTATAGTTTCACAGGCTCAATATAGTCCTTAAGCAATTATTTCCCAGAAGTAAGTTGCATTTAAGAATGAAGCTTGGGCCGGGCGCGGTGGCTCAAGCCTGTAATCCCAGCACTTTGGGAGGTCGAGACGGGTGGATCACGAGGTCAGGAGATCGAGACCATCCTGGCTAACACGGTGAAACCCCGTCTCTACTAAAAAAAATACAAAAAACTAGCCGGGCGAGGTGGCGGGCGCCTGTAGTCCCAGCTACTCGGGAGGCTGAGGCAGGAGAATGGTGTAAACCCGGGAGGCGGAGCTTGCAGTGAGCTGAGATCCGGCCACTGCACTCCAGCCTGGGCGACAGAGCGAGACTCCGTCTCAAAAAAAAAAAAAAAAAAAAAGAATGAAGCTTGGCCAGGTGTGGTGGCTCATGCCTGTAATCCCAGCACTTTGCGAGGCCGAGGTGGGTGGATCAGTTGAGGTCAGGAGTTCAAGACCAGCCTGGCCAACATGGTGAAACTCCATCTCTGCCAAAAATACCACACACACAAAAAGTAGCTGGTCATGGTGGTGCACACCTATAGTCCCAGCTACTCAGGAGGCTAAGGCAGGAGACTCGTTTGAACCCGGAAGGTGGAGATTGCAGTGAGCCAAGATCGCACTACTGCACTCCAGCCTGGGCGACAAGAGCAAGACTCGGTCCCCCCCCCCAAAAAAAAAAAAAAAAAAGGAAATAAAGAAAAATAAAAAAGATCATGGTAATTATAGTATGAAAATAAGGGGAGTCTTTAAAAGAAATATGCATCACACAACAATCATTGTCAGGTATTTTCAGATGAAATTTAGTCAGGCTGCATATCAGTTCTTTGTTTCTTTTGTAGCAAGGAGGTCTCCCTATGTTGCCTAGGCCGGTCTCAACTCCTGGTCTCAGCAGATTTTCCCACCTCGGCCTCCCAAAGTGCTGGGATTATAGGCGTGAGCCACCATACCTGGCCAGGTCTCTTTGGAATACTGTCCAAACCTGATGTCAAGGGCAAAAGGACATAAGATAAATTAAAAGTAAATTCTTGAGTAAATAATTGAACAACAGTGAGGCAGAAAAAATAGTGAAAACTAACCTATAGATTTGAATTTAAATTCTAGCCCCACTAATGACTAACTGTGACTTAGGGAAAGTAACTAACTCTCTGAAACTGCTTCCTTCTCTGTAAAATGGTGATAACTACATTTACCTGAGTGCTGTTGGTATTGTTCAGACATTATTTCAGTTACAGAGGTGAATAATACCAAGAGCACTCACTTCTCTTTTTAGATACAGACTGAATATGTATGGGAAATATTCCCATCCCTACTTCAAAGACATGTACATGCTGGTGAAATATTCCTGTTTTCCTCACTTGAATTT
Source organism: Theropithecus gelada (assembly GCF_003255815.1). Taxonomy (NCBI): domain Eukaryota; kingdom Metazoa; phylum Chordata; class Mammalia; order Primates; family Cercopithecidae; genus Theropithecus; species Theropithecus gelada. Next base: position 75,253,106 of record NC_037683.1, read on the forward strand.
CCTCAGGAAATATTCCTCTTTACCTATTTTCCATAGAAAAAATAGGTTCTAAAGGAAGAAAAGGAAGTCTGCAGGTGGTAGAAATAAAGAGAGAACACACAGAACTTGAAACCACATGGCCTATAGAGGTCCCTAGACTGGATACGTTGTGCCTTAGGAATTAGGGGGTTTCGATAACGCTGGGGAAGGCCAGGCATGATGGCTCACGCCTGTAATCCCAGCACTTTGGGAGGATGAGGCGGGAGGATCGTGAGGTCAGGAGTTTGAGACCAGCCTGGCCAATACCCCATCTCTACTAAAAATACAAAAATTAGCCAGGTGTGGTGGCGCATGCCTGTAGTCCCAGCTACTCAGGAGGCTGAGGCAGAAGAATTGCTTGACCTGGGAGGCAGAGGTTGCAGTGAGCCAAGATTGCACCTCTGAACTCCAGCCTGGGCGACAGAGCGAGACTCCATCTCAAAAAAAAAAAAAAAAAAAAGGGTGGGAAATGAATATTAGGAATTGAGGCTGCAGTCACATTGGATATTAAGGAGCAGAAATGGGCACATTCAGAATTGGGAAAGCCCTGTTCCAATATGAGGACTGAAAAATAAGTGTCCCCATCTCAGGTCATGGGTTGAAACAAAGTCATCCAACAAGAGGCTTGGCTGCATGTGAATACAGAAGCCAATTCATACAATCTGCATGGTGAAGGAGCCCCATTTAACAAAACATAACATTTGGTTCAGGTTCAGAAAACCATATAAGGCCCCAGCAGAAATAATCTAAAAATTTCTCCAAAGGAAGCAGTTGCATCCATAACCAAGCCATGAACAAAACCCTCTCAGAAGAAAAGTCCTGTAGAAGACAAGCTTGCAGATACAAATTTATTTATTTTTAAATGAAATTCAATGTTATGGACCAACAAATGGCAAAATTCTTACTTAAAGAATCACAAATGAAAGATTAAAAGAACTCTGAAAGAAGTATGTTTTAAAAAATGCTCAAAGAGATCATGAACTAAAATCCATAAATAAGAGCAGGAGTTTATGAAACAAGAACAGACAAACTTGAAAACAAGCTTAAAATATTTCTCGAAAAAAAATTATTTAGATCTTATTTAGACAGGTTAAACTGTGGACTAGACACAATTAATGAGAAAATATAAGGAATTGGAAGAAAGAAAACTAATGAAGTGGGGAAATCACCTAGAACACAGCACAGAAAGAGGATTTAATAGGATTTAATAGATGTTAAGTTGTGTAGGATAGAAGAAAAACTTATAAGACATAGAGAAGGAGATAGAATGGGAAAGGAGAAATATATTTAAAAGGTAACAAAAAATGTCCAGAACTAAAGATAAGCACTCTCAACTTAAAGGGGCACAATGACCAAACAGAACAAATAGATATTAATACACATCTAGATACCTTTTAGTGAAACTCAGAAGTTACTAGAAAACACATAGCCTTCAAAGAAAAGACAGTCAAACTGACATTCAACTTTTTCAGCAACAATAGATGTCAAAACAGTGGTATATCTACAAGATGCTGAAGAAAGATAACTAGCAACCTAGAATTCTAAACCCAGCCAATTTAACTTTCTAAAACTAGTGTAAAAAATGAAGACATTTTCAGACCTGATAAGATTGAGAATATTTACTGTTCAAAGACTGTCACTGAGAGGCCGGGCATGGAGGCTCACTCCTGTAATCCCAGCATTTTGGGAGGCTGAGGCGGACGGATCACGAGGTCAGGAGATTGAGACCATCCTGGCTAACACGGTGAAACCCATCTCCACTAAAAATACAAAAAAATTAGCTGGGCGTGGTGGCGGGCGCCTGTGGTCCCAGCTACTCGGGAGGCTGAGGCAGGAGAATGGCGTGAGCCTGGGAGGCGGAGCATGCAGTGAGCCGAGATCACACCACTGCACTCCAGCCTGGGTGACAGAGCGAGACTCCATCTCAAAAAAAAAAAAACAAAAAAACCCCAAACAAACAACAAAAAAAATTAGCCAAGCATGGTGGCACACGCCTGTAATCCCAGTTGCTTTGGAGGTTGAGGCATGAGAATTGCTTGAATCTAGGAGGTGGAGGGTGCAGTGAGCTATCATGCCACATTGCACTCCAGCCTGGGCAACAGAGCAAGACTCTGTCTCAAAAAAAAAAAAAAAAAAAAGAAAAGACTGTCACTGAAAGGTCTAATGGTACAAAAACATCTTGAAGTATTCAACAAGCAATAGTGAGCAAAGAAACAGATAAAATGTGTCAGTAAATCAGTAAGTCATATATTTTAAAAATAACTTGGGATTTTAAAAATAAGCTATAACTAAAATTCTAAACACTAACATGGCAAATAGGTCAGAAAAGATAATTTGGAGGAAAGTAAAACTAGTGTGAGCTACTTGTCTTAAAGGTAAAGAGACTTCTTACCTATTAAAAAAGAAGACTATCCTAAAGGATAAAGTGAATGAAAAAAGCTTAGAATACATGCAATATATCATTTGTATATGTTTTCATTATAACACTTGAAATACCTACATTTTGTTTATTGTGACCTATATGTAGGTGCATTAAGTACAAAAAAATAGACTGAAAAGGTATCAAGATTTTTGCAGTAATTTCTTGGGTACGCAGGGGAATGGGAAGTGTGACTGTATGCCAGCTTCATTTGTATTATTTTATTCTTTTCTTTTTTTTTTTTGAGATGGAGTTTCGCTCTTGTCGCCCATGCTGGAGTGCAGTGACACGATCTCGGCTCACTGCAACCTCTGCCTCCAGAGTTCAAGCGATTCTCTTGCCTTGGCCTCTTGGGTGCCCACAACCATGCCCGGCTAATTTTTGTATTTTTAGTAGAGACAGGGTTTCACCATGTTGGTCAGGCTGGTCTCGAACTCCTGACCTAGGTGATCCACCCACTTCGGCCTCCCAAAGTGCTGGGATTACAGGGGTGAGCCACCACGCCTGGCCTTATTCTTTTATTTAAGAAACAAATATGTAACAAAGACCAATACTGAATAGTCTGCATGCTACAGTATTTGTCGTTTCCATATTTTAAAAACAAAAACCTCAATAAGCATAGAGCATAGCATAGATGTTCCTTTCCTTCTGCTGACTTTGTTTAGCTATAACAAAAAAAGAAATAGCTTCTTTGTTGGGAAGTTTGTCAAATACTATAGACACATAGGTGTTTAATAAATATTATTTTTCTTAGGCCAGCTGCGGTGGCTCACACCTGTAATCCCAGCACTTTGGGAGGCCAAGGCGGGTGGATCATGAGGTCAGAAGATCAAGACCATTCTGGCTAACACGGTGAAACCCCATCTGTACTAAAAATACAAAAAATTAGTCAGGCATGGTGGTGTGCACCTGTAATCCCAGCTACTTGGGAGACTGAGGCAGGAGAATCACTTGAACCCCGGAGGCGGAGGTTGCAGTGAGCCAAGATCGCACCACTGCACTCCAGCTTCAGTGACAGAGTGAGACTCAGTTTCAAATATAAATAAATAAACAAATAAAATGAAACATTAGTTTTCTCTGAAATAGAGTTCATTTGTGGTAAAGTGTTATGGTTTCTTAGATTAAAAATCTGTCTTTGAAAGGCTACTTTGGGCACTTCAAATTCCACCCAAGATGGAGCCAAGTATATTCCACCCTATTCCTCTTGCTAATTATAAATAAAATCTAGGATATGTGAAATATCCTGGGAGTAAGCTTCCTGGGGTCTTTCCTATACTTACTTTTTGCTTTCTTTTGCTTTCTTTTGGCTTGGGTGCCATGGTCTACAATTAGAAAACATCAATGGATACAGACAAAGAAAATAAGTCAAATGAATTGGAAAAGGGGTAACTGTGCAGGGAAAAAAAAAAAACAAACCATGCCTACTCCACATGAACACCATGGGAGAAAACCACACCCATTCTTCCTGGTCACTCGGTCTGGCCAAGACTGTGGAGTGGACCCTTGTAGACTATGCCTGCCCTGCACTGACTGACCGGCTGCGAAAAGGCAGCACCCCAACCACCCCAAGTAGAGATTGAGGTGGGATTGAAGAGAAAAGGGAGTCAGAGAAATGAATTATTTAAATCCTTGCAGAAACTCCTGGGCAGACCCTCAAGTAGACCATGCATCACACCAACCATAATTCAACACAGCAAAATGAACTATGAGTGGCTAAAGTTCAGGTTTCAGATTAGCTTCTAGGTAGCACCCAAGCGAGGCTGACTAGAAAAGCACTGCAAAGGCTTTGAAAACTAAATTTACATTGAAACACAGTCTATAAAAGTGGTCCAGAGGCCGGGCGCGGTGGCTCAAGCCTGTAATCCCAGCACTTTGGGAGGCCGAGACGGGCGGATCACGAGGTCAGGAGATCGAGACCATCCTGGCGAACACGGTGAAACCCCGTCTCTACTAAAAAATACAAAAAACTAGCCGGGCGAGGTGGCGGGCGCCTGTGGTCCCAGCTACTCGGGAGGCTGAGGCAGGAGAATGGCGTGAACCCGGGAGGCAGAGCTTGCAGTGAGCCGAGATCGCGCCACTGCACTCCATCCAGCCTGGGAGACAGAGCCAGACTCCATCTCAAAAAAAAAAAAAAAAAAAAGTGGTCCAGAACATGCACTCTGAACCTAAACTGCTTGATTTCCTTATAAAATAGAAGATTTAAACAGAAATTAGAATCTCATAGTACTCAAAATGTCCAGTACACAATGCAAAATTACTGATCCTATCAAGAAACAGGACAGTCTCAACTTGAAAGAACATTACAAAGACCCAAATGGAAATTTCAGAATGGAAAAATATGTCATCCCAAATAAAACACTTACTGGATGGGCTCAATAGAAGAATGTAGATGATAGATAAAAGAATCAGTGAACTCAATCACTAGAAATTACCCAATCTGAACAACAGAATATAAACCAAATAAAAATGAACAGAATCTCAGAGGCTTTTGGGACAGTAATGAAATATTTAATATTCATGTCATTGGAGTTCCAGCAGAAGAGGAGAAGGAGTAGAGGGTTGAAACCATATTTAAAGAAGTAATGGCTAGAAACTTCCCAAATTTGACAGAAGATAAACATCTAGATTTAAGAAGCTGGTTGAACTCAAAACAGGATAAACCTGAAGAAACCCATTCTCAAACACATCATAATCAAATTTCTGAAAACTAAAGACAAAAAATCTTGAAAGAAGCCAGAGAAGAGCAATGTATTATCCACAGGGGAAAAACAATATGAGTAACAGCAGATTTCTTATCAGAAATCATGGAAGCCAGAAAGAAATGGCAAGATATTTTCAAGTGCTAAACAAAATGCCAACCCAGGAAAGTGAAAATATCCCTTAGGAATGAAGGTGAAATGACGACATTCTTGTATGAAGGAAAACTAAGACAAGTTGTCACTAGCAGACCTGATCTGAAAGAATGACTAGAGTAAGTTCTTCAGGCAGAAAGGAAATAATAGAACAAAACCTAGAAAATTAAGTTTGGAAAGAGCAATGGCAAGGAGAACTATCTGGGTATTAAACTATTCTTCTCCTTCACAGTTTAAAAAATTATGTTTGGGCCAGGCACAGTGGCTCATGCCTATAATCCCAGCGCTTTGGGAGGCCAAGGTGGGTGGATCACCTGAGGTCTGAAGTTCAAGACCAGCCTGGCCAACATGGTAAAACCCTGTCTCTACTAAAAATACAAAAAAAAACTTAGCTGGGCATGGTGGTGGGCATCTGTAATCCCAGCTACTTGGGAGGTTGAGGCAGGAGAATCGCTTGAACCTGGGAGGCAGAGTTTGTGGTGAGCCGAGATTGCGCCATTGCACTCCAGCCTGGGCAACAAGAGGGAAACTCAGTCCCAAAAAAATAAAATAAATTATGTTTGGCACCAAAAGCATGATGCATAAAATAAGAAACTGATGAATAGGACTTCATCAAAATTAACAACTTTTTCTCTGAAACACCCTACTAAGAGGATGAAAATGCAACTAACATAACAACAACAAAAAATGCAACCAACAGACTAGAAACAATATCTACAAATCAAATATCTAACAAAAATATATGCTGGGAAAAAGACAGTCTCTTCAATAAATGGTCCTGGGAAAACTAGATACCCATATGCAGAAGAATGAAACTAGACACCTATCTCTCACCATATACAAAAATAAAATCAAAATGGATTAAAGACCTAAATCTAAGACCTCAAACCATAAAACTACTACAAGGAAACATTGGGGAAACTCTCTAGGACATTGATCTGGGCAAAAATTTCTTGAGCAATACTCCACACATGCACAAACAACCAAAGCAAAAATGGACAGATGGGATCACATCAAGTTAAAAACTTCTGCACAGCAAAGGAAATAATCAACAAAGTGAAGAGAAAACCCACAGAATGGGAGAAAATATTTGCAAACTACCCATCTGACAAGGGATTAATTATCACAATATATAAGGAGCTCAAACAACTTTATAGAAAAAAATATAATAATCCAATTAAAAATGGGCAAAAAATTTGAATAGACATTTCTTAAAAGAAGACACACAAATGGCAAATAGGTTTATGAAAAGGTGCTCAACATCACTGATCATCAGAGAAATGCAAATCAAAACTACTATGAGATATTATCTTACCCTGGTTAAAATGACTTTTATCCAAAAGGCAGGCAATACAAATGCTGGTGAGGATGTGGAGGAAAAAGAACCCTTGTATACTGTTGGTGGGAATGTAAACTAGTACAAACATTATGGAGAACAGTTTTGAGGTCCCTCAAAAAACTAAAAACAGAACTACCATATGATCCAGCCATCCCACTACTGGGCATATACCTGAAAGAAAATCAGCATATCAGAGATATCTGCACTTCTATGTTTGTTGCAGCACTGTTTATAATAGCTAAGATTTGGAATCAACCTAACTGTCCACCAACAGACGAATAGATAAGAAAATGTGGTACACATACACAATGGAGTACTATTCTGCCATAAAAAAGAACGATATCCAGTCATTTGAAACAACACAGATGAAACTGGAGATCATTATGTTAAGTGAAATAAACCAGGCACAGAAAGACAAACATCGCATGTTGTCACCTATTTGTGGGATCTAAAAATCAAAATAATTGAACCCATGGACATAGAGAGTACAAGTATGATTACCAGAGGCTGGGAAGTGTAGTGGGGTCCGGTAGCTGGGAGGTGGAGATAGTTAATGGGTACAAAAAATTAGCTAGAAAGAATAAGGCCTTCTATTTGATAGCACAACATGGCAACTATAGTCAATAATAATTGTACATTTTAAGATAACTTAAATAGTACAATTGGATTGTTTATAAGTTGAAGAATAAATGTCAGAACATATAAGAAATTTTAAACCCAACAGTAAAAATCAGTCCAATAAAACCCGGGCAAAAGGATGAAGAGACACTTCATGGATATGTAGGATGGCAACTAAACACATGAAGAGATGACTAAGTCATCAGCCATCAGGAGAATACAAAATCAAACCATGATGAGATACTACTACACATCTATTACAATGGCGAAAATAAAAATACTGACCATACTTAGTGTGAGCAAAAATGCAGGGCACTGGAACTCACACATTACTGATGGGAACGTAAAATGGTACAGCCACTCTGGGAAATGGTTTATTATAAAGCTAATAATATACTTATCATACCACCTAGAATTATGTCACTGAGAAATGTAAACTTATGTCCACACAAAAGTCTGCACAGCAACATTTATCATCTTTATTTATAACAGACAAAAACTAGAAACATCCCCAAAATCCTCGAAGACATGAACAGATTAATAAACTGGAATACTACTCAACAATAAGAATGAAACTATTTGATATATGCAATAACTTAGATGGATGTCAAGGTTATCGTGCTGTGGGGAAAAAATCCAGTCTCAAAAAGTTACACACTATGCGATTCCACTTATATTTCATTCTTGAGATGACAAAATTATAGTGATGGTGAACAGAACAATGGTTGTCATGAGTTAGGCTTGGGGACGGTTGTGACTCTAAAGGGTAGCAGGAGAGAATTAATTTTTTGATGATGAAACAGTCCATCTTCTATTATGGTGGTGGTTTATACCACTACCATCCTATGCATATATGTATAAAATGAATGTATATATATGGTAAAATTCTATAAAACTATACATACATACACCCAAAAATGAGTTCATATAAAAACTGGTGAAATTCAAGTAAGCTCTTACTTAATATTATTATACCAGTGTCAATTTCCTGGTCTGGACAACCTACTGATAATATAAGATGCCATCCCTGGGGGTAACTGGGTGAAAAATACATAGAAATTCTCTGTCCTATTTTTGCAGCTTCTTGTGAGTCTATATTACTTCAAAATTTAAAAAGAAAGGCCGGCTACAGTGGTTCATGACTGTAATCCCAGCACTTTGGGATGCCAAGGCAGGTGGATCACCTGAGGTCAGGAGTTTGAGACGAGTCTGGCCAACATGGTGAAACCCTGTCTCTACTAAAAATATAAAACATTAGCTCGGTGTGGTGCCACATGCCTGTAATCCCAGCTACTCAGGAGGCTGAGGCAGGAGAATCGCTTGAACCCGAGAGGTGGAGGTTGCAGTGAGCTGAGATCGTGCCATTGCACTCCAGCCTGGGCAACAAGAGTGATACTCTGTCTCAAATAAATAAATAAATAAATAAGAGTTTGTAACATGAACTGGGGGGACTGTTCTTTATAGAAATGGAGTATTTTATAATAACTTGCGCATTTGGTAAGATCACATTTGTGACACTTTGTTAAGTATCTGTGACCCAAATAAAAACAGTTTATGTTGGGGGTTGGGGGTCACTTAGTAGTGGGTGGATATAAGCCCAAAAGCTCATCTAAGATTTACTATGATTTCTTAAGTAGATATCAACTAGGTAAATTCAAACAATAAAGTATTTGAACAATCTAGTTCACAATCTTCCACACAAATAGATAAAGGATAAATGTATGTCGGAAGTGTGGGGCACCTCAAAAATTTCTCTTGGCATCTAGAAACTGGCAAAAATCTATTTAGAAGCTTCTTAGAGTCAAAGAATTTCCAGGCAAAATGCTCATGGGATTACTGTACTTTCTACAGTTATCATTTTTATCTATTAACTAGGGACTTCACTAGAGACTTACTTTAAATGCCTGTATTTTCTCCTAAAGAAAATCAATGAGTTAAAAAATTATTGGCTATGGTAAGGAAACACTACTTCAAAAATAAAAGTGAATTCACGGTTATGTCATAAAAGATCTCAGTTGAATAAATTAGCTGATGTTATCCAATCTGGGGCACTTTAAGGAGGAAAAGCAAATGGTATTCATAATTTTGGAGCAACAAGTGCAAATTGAGTCTTTCCTGGGCAAACTGGCACTCAGGGTCACCCTATCTGTATTAGCAATCTTTTGCTGCATAATTACCCCAGGGCCTAATGGATTAAAACATCAACATTCATCATCTTTCTATGTGTCAGGAATCCAGGAATGACTTAGTTGGGTACCTGTGGCTGAGCATCTCTCACAGGGTTGCAATAAAGAGCTGAAGTCATCTCAAGGACTGCCTGGAGGAGAATCCACTTCCAAGCTCACTTCTGTGGTTTTTGGTAGGCTTCAGGACCTTGCTGGCTGTTGGCTGGAGACCTCTATTCTTTGCCACATGTGCCTTCCCATTTGGCAGCTCACTGCGTTGCAGCTGGCTTCACCCAGATTAAAAGAGAGAGGGTAGTCCAAGTAGGAAGTCACAGTATTTTTGTGACCTAACCTCGGAAGTTAGGTCTGATCATTTCTGTTGTATTTTGTTGTTTACAATTGAATTTAAGTCCAGCCCACACTCAAGGGGAGGAGATTATACCAAGGCATGAAGAGCAGAAGGTAGGAATCACTGGGGTCCATCTTCGAGGGTGCCTACTATATTACCAACCAATTTATAAATAGCTTAGTCAATTGAGTTGGGTATTAAAGAATTAGCTCTAAAATACTGAAAACTTTAGACTCAATATTAAAAGGCCAATTAAATTCAATTCCAGGCCAGGCATGGTGGCTCATGGCTGTAATCCTTGCATTTCCAGAGGCTGAGACAGGTGGATTGACTGAGCTCAGGAGTTTGAGACAAGCCTGAGCAACATGGTGGAACCTCATCTCTATAAAAAGTACAAAAATTAGCCAGGCATGGTTTCGCATGCCTGTAGTCCCAGCTACTTGGGAGGCTGAAGCAGGAGGATAGCTTGAGCCCAGTAGGTCGAGGCTGCAGAAAGCCATGATCACGCCACTATGACAGAGAGACCATCTCAAGAAAAAATATAGAACAAATTCAATTCCATATCTGCTGTTAGGCTGAGGAAGTTAGGAATGTTTCTATCAATCAGGATAGGCTAGGTCATGCTCTGCTAACTCAAAAACCTTAGGGGTAAATGCAAGCATTTACCTCTCTCTCATGTTGCATGCCCACCACAGGTTAGCTGGGTTTTTTTCCTGTCATTCTTATTCTGAGATCTAAGCTGACAGAAAAGTCCCATCTGGGGTGTTACTAGTCTCCATGGAAGAAGAAAGAAAACTGAAGGGCAAGGAAATGCCCTGCCTAGAAGTGGTATACAGCATATCTGCTCACAACTAACTGGCCAGCTCGTCACATGGCCCTATCCAAACACAAGGAAGCTTGGAAGAACAATCCCAGCAAGTGCACTTCTGAGTCAAAGATACCTGGCAAACAGTACAAACGGCTACCACAATCCACTCTCCTGTCACCAAGTATGCAACCCATTCTTGTCTCTCACAGGAGTTACACACCCTCAAGAGTGGTTTATAATTTTTTAAAAAATGACAAAACCAAATATTAAGAGAGGATGTGGGGCAACCATAAATCTCAAACACTGCTGGCAGGAATGTAAAATTGTATAAACCACTTTGAACATGTCATTTTTCTTAACAATCAGTGACACTGATGGGTTGTATGGTAAGTACATAATTTTGTAAGAGTTTTCCAAAGACTGACAATGGCTCACAGCAGCTTTGTGATAGCAAAACCCTGGAAACAATCCAAATATCCATCAGATGAATAAACCGTGGCATATCCATACATATCACTCAGCAATGCATTCAAATTTTGGCAGTATCCAATTGTTTCATCTGTTGCATCGTCTTCACAATCATGTTTACTTCCTAGAATTTTAATCTCAAATTACTCTTCACATGGCAGCCTGTTTTATTGTCAATGCAATGCAGTTTCATACTTGCAAATCTAGTCATTAAACAGTAAGAAAGATCATCTTTTTTTATCTTTTGTTTTTGTTTTTTTGAGACAGAGTTTTGCTCTTGTGACTCAGGCCGGAGTCCAACGGCGCAATCTTGGCTCACCACAACCTCCGCCTCCTGGTTTCAAGCGATTCTCCCGCCTCAGCCTCCCAAGTAGCTGGATATACAGGCATGCGCTTTATATTTTTAGATATAAAAATCCTCACCAACATGGAGACGGGGTTTCTCCATGTTGGTGAGGCTGGTCTCGAATTCCCAACCTCAGGTGATCCGCCCGCCTTGGCCTTGCAAAGTGCTGGGATTACAGGTGTGAGACACTGCACCTGGCCTTCTTTTATCTTTTTCAATAGCAGTCACTTGGTCTGCCTGCATGGTCCCTCTAAGAAGCTTTCAATTTTGTTATATACAGTGAAGGTATTTAATCTTTTTTCTGTGTAGGATTAGATTAAGCCAGGTTACTAAATATCACTTCCTTCAGGAATTGTGACAGTCTACTTGTAGGGACCAGACAGAGTGGGCAAGAAAGGATAACTCTTTCCAAGGTAAGCTCATGGTGAATGGGCCATCAAGCTCATTCTTGCAATCAGGGTTGTCCTGAAGAATGGGGAAAGGTTTGGTTCTTAATAGGCAAATAGCAGATATTGGGCATCAGAGCAGATCTCTACTCGGCTCTTCCAAGCAGGATTGATACTAAAATCCAAAGCTTTAAGTATATAGGTAGGGCCCATTTCTGTTAGCTAAATGTTGTAACAGGGTTGAGAGGGATGTTTAGATTGCCAGCTTCTGAAAGTTTGCCGGCTTCCAAAAGTTTACCAATATACTCAAACATTAGCATGCACATATTTATTGAGTGAACCGTATTACTTAGAAGCGAGTAAAACTAGAGGCCCTATCTAATCAGAAAAAAACGTTTAAATCCTATCCAAATTAAAGTGACTGATTACTTCATAGTAATCACTGTAACCTACCAAATGTAACAAATTCCAGTGAAAAAAGCTTATCTTTCAAACTTAGAACTAAGAGACAACCAGGTGTTATGCACTTCCTGAAGGATAACCACATCACCTATAAAAAAAGTCTTACCCATCTCCCACTCCCAAAAGTCATGTCTGAATCTGGTCATGCTTTAATTCTAAACTACCAATTAACAGAAAATAAAGAGAAACATGTTAAACTACACCACAGGGTTCCATTATCTATGTTCTGTCAGAAATGCTTCAGAACAAACAACTCAATTTCAACACACTAATTGCAAAGGGGAAGAGGGGGAAGAAAGATTGAGGGGATGTATACAGATTACAATATTCTTAAGAGACAGCAATTAATTACAATGCGAGGTCTTTATTTGGATCCTGATTCAGACAAACCAACTAAAAACAAAACAGCAATTTATGACATTTGAGACCTATGGAAATTGGAACGTTTACTAGATATTTGATGATGTAAAGAAACTTAACCTTTTAACATGTTTAAGAATATTATTGGGGTTATGTGTCCTAAAGTCCCCATTTTCTAGACACCAACTGAAATATTATGTAAAAGAACTGTGAAGATTCAAAGGTTCAATAATAAATAATTGCTTAGCTTTGGGCCGTTCTTCACATCTGCAAATATGCTAAGCCACAATTAGCTTTCTTTCTTAGTCTATCATGTTATAGCTAGAGTTCAGACAATACAAAGCAGAACTGTGGGAATCAGCTATTTTGCTAATCAAAGGGGTAGAAATAAACCAGTTCAAGTAGCTGAAAATGGAAGATATTTCCCACTCTTCATGCAGAAATGTGGCCAATACGAGAGGGGATATGGAACTGAATGATGCAACTTAATGATTCATTTTCAATTTAAGAAGGTCCTATTTAAATGCAATGCTACAAAATAAAAATGATCCCAATGTCTACCTCTAAGAGACAATAGTTCCAGGCATTTCCCACAACCTGATCTGGAATTTAGTTGAATTCAGAAAAAGCACTGAAACTAGTTGGCCATATATCCAACAGCGAGGGCCTGCCTATATAGCAAACATCACCAGCTCTGGACACAAGACTGCCTAAGTTTGTCACAGATCCACCTTTTGATTGTTGTATGACCTTTGGTCAAGTTACTTAACCTTTTTGCGCCACTGATATTCATCCATAAGATGGGGATAACAATATTTGTTGTTGGTAGAATTCAATGAATATACATAATACATACAAGTGACTAGTACAAAGTAAGTATTCAATGAATGGTATTTATATGGCTGTGAACTTAGGCGTGGAAAGACTGACTGGATCACATTAAAACTTTTCTCTGATAAAAACAGTGTGTTTTTCGAGGGGGTGTGGTGGGGATCAGGGTCTTGCTCTGTCACCCAGGCTAAAGTGCAGTGGAATGATCATGGCTCACTATAGCCTCAATCTCCTGGGCTCAAGCAATCCTCCCACCTCAGCTACCCAAGTAGCTGGGACTACAGGCACACACTGGCACACCCTGCTAATTTCACTTTTTGAGAGACAGGGTCTTGTAATGTTGCCCAGGCTGGTCTGGAATTCCTGTGCTCAAGTAATCCTCCTACCTTGGCCTCCCACAGGGATTACAGGTATAAGCCATCGTGCGTGGCCCAGCAGTATAGAGAATAGAACAATGTTTTGAAACATTCTTATGTCTGTGAAATAAGTAGCACTGATTAGACTAAAACTGAACATAGAACAGAAACTACAGACAAAATGGTCACTAGGTGACTATTTTACATTTTTTTCCTATTAAACTTAAAAAAACAAAAAACAAAAAACAAAACTGGCCAGGCACGGTGGCTCATGCCTGTAATCTCAGCACTTTGGGAGGCCAAGGTGGGTGGATCACGAGGTAAGGAGATAGAGACCATCCTGGCTAACACAGTGAAACCCTATCTCTACTGAAAATATTTTAAAAATTAGCCAGGCATGGTGGTGGGTGCCTGTAGTCCCAGCTACTCGGGAGGCTGAGGCAGGAGAAAGGCGTGAACCTGGGAGGTGGAGCTTGAAGCAAGCCTCAATCTCGAAAAAAACAAACAAACTGAGGGCTGGGCACAGTGGCTCATGCCTGTAATCCCAGCACTTCGGGCGGCCAAGGCAGGCAGATCATGAGATCAGGAGATCAAGACCATCCTGGCTAACACGGTGAAACCCCGTCTCTACTAAAAATACAAAAACAAAATTAGCCGGGTGTGGTGGCAGGTGCCTGTAGTTCCAGCTACTTTGGAGGCTGAGGTGGGAGAATGGTGTGAACCCAGGAGGTGGAGCTTGCATTGAGCCAAGATTGTGCCACCGCATTCTAGCCTGGGCAACAGAGCAAGACTCCATCTCAAAACAAACAAAAAAACTGAGGAAGAAATCTGTTCTGAGTGCTTAAGATTTCATGCTGGTTCTCACTACCAGCGCAAAGTAAAAAAAATGTTTCAATAGAGATACACAATGAAAAACTCCAGAAATACAGGATCCCTTAGAACTGGTAACATAAGCCAGACAAGTGTAAAAAAGTAAAGCAAAGAGCTGTTTTTCTGATCATAAAATATTTATTAAGGTATACTTTAGGGAATATAGTGAATATAAAATTTAGGATCACAATATGAAGCAATTTCAAATCCTCTCAAAGGTCAGCACAGCCCTCAAAACTCTGCAGATGTAAAACCACTGGTGAGACACGAAAAGCAGTTCGACTAGTACAGAAGTGGATTTTCATGAACATTTACAACTAGAGCATGAATACCTCTTTTAAGTGCAAAACCACACCACATTACACTAATGCAGCAACAATGCATTCATTATTGTTCTCATTAGTCATTAGTAGTCAACTTGCATAAAACACCAGAAAAAAGCACAATGGAGTTCACAAAGTGGGCTAAAAAAATGAACCTGTCCTTGCAAAACACACATTGTAATGGAAGAAGAGACGTTAAAAAAGTATATGCACACTATAGAAGCTGTGTTCATTCCAAGGATCTCAAGTGTCATTTCCTTTTCTGTAAAATCAAATTACAAGAACCAGGCACAACTAATATTTGGGAGGCAGTGTGTAGCTAAAATTTCATTTAACTAGTTATTCAATGATTTTTAAAATCCCCATAAATCTTTTCTGTCCTGAGGTAGTTGCAAAATAAATCATAACTTGGATATCAACTAGAGCTGAGGCTTTGAGTTTTTACTCATTAAAACTAGTTGTTACAGGAACTACCTTTAGATATTTAAAAGACAGTTGAGAAATGGGCCTCTTACTACACACACAAGATGATGGCTATGTGGGAAAGAGGATTAGCTGCTTCAGAACGTGAGAGATACAGTCCACCATTTCTTCCACCCTCCCCGCCCATTTTAGATTCTTTATTGTCCAAAAAGCCACCATGAACAATACAGTGAAAGCAGACAGATCATCGTCCTTTGCTGTAGCCAGGGAAGAAAAGGTCAAGTAGAGTCTGCAGAATCTCATTGGGAATCATGATGTAATTCTGGCCAAGATCATGCCGGCAAGCAGGGCAGGAGAAAACCTGTGCCTTAAAGGAGCGCTGTAGGCAATCCTATGGTAAAAACAAAAACATCCAATTTAATCTGAGCATAAAGCATGTAAGTACTCAGCAACTTACGCTTTTAAATATGAACCAGACACTGGTAATGAGGGAAATGTACAGAATGAACAAACATAAAGGCTTGAATCTGCACTATGGAAAAGCCTACAGTCATGGCTTTAGTTTCATCTCTGGCAGATATTCTCAGACTTCAGGTAAATTATTTAATTTGTGCGTCAGTTTCCTCGTCTACTAAAATGATGGAGTTAGAGATTACATATAGTTCTCACTAGCCTAATCTTTTGGGTTAGATTTTAACCCTGTTGTTTCTAAACAGAGCCCTGGGGGAGGCAGGGGAGAATCAGGATTCCCTTGCTTAGAAATGAATTTTATATTTTACCAAATCACTTAACATATGGTGAGTCTTCCAAAAATATACTTAGCAACCAAGCATGGTGGCTCATACCTGTTATCCCAGCACTCTGGGAGGCTGAGGCAGGTGGATCACCTTAGGTCAGGAGTTCAAGACTGGCCTGGCCAAGATGGTGAAACCCTGTCTCTACTAAAAAACACAAAAATTAGCTGGGCAGGGTGGTGCATGCTTGTACTCCCAGCTACTCTGAAGGCTGAGACATGAGAATTGCTTGAACTGGGGAGGTAGAGGTTACAGTGAGCCAAGATCGCATTGCTGCACTCTAGCCTGAATGACAGAGTGAGATTCCGTCTCAAAAAAAAAAAAAACCCAAAAAACAAAACACACACACACACACACACACACATACATATATATACATTTAGCAGTACTAAATACATTAAATATATAGTTAATCAACTCAAGATCAGGCACAAACTCATATGTAGATTTGTTTCCATTTTATAAAAGAAACTGAAGTTCTGAAGTTAGGGAAACATAATCACCACTGGGTAGAGCAAGATTCAAACCTTGGCTTGACTAAAACACACACTTTCCTTTTACACCACACTGAAAACACAGTATTCAGTTCATCTGGGCGTGATGCTAGATATAACTGTTTTATATCATTTATTAATGAAAACACTCCAGTTTGCACTATAATGTATAAAACATACAAGTTATTACATAGACAAGAGCAATGACCTCTTACCTTCTTTCCCATTTCAGCCCCTCCTCAAAATTCCAAACATGACAGAATACCTCAAACGATATATATCTGAATTATTATTACTATCTAATTAAAACATGCATTTACCACCAAGACGTAACTAAATGCTTCTTAACTAGAAGGTTCCACAACTATCCTGCTTCATGGAAAATGTTTCTTATTCTTAGCATGCTAAGAACAGGTATAGAGATTAGTGTGCCTTCATGCCTAACAGGGAAAATGACGAAGGAATTCCACTTACTTTACAGACATTGTGGAAGCACTCAGTTGTCACAGGCTGGTAAACTAGCTCCTGGCAGCAAACACACATAAAAGATTGTTCCAATTTTTTCAGAAAATTCTACAACAGTACCCAAGGATAAGGAAAGAAAAGTTAGCAGTTCATAAAATTCATCTATTGTATATTTCAAAACAGCTAGTAGAGAATGATTCAAATGTTCCCAGTATAAGGAAAAGATAAATATTTATAGTGATGAACATTCCAATTACCCTGATTTGATTATCACATGTTATATGAATATATCAAAATTTCACATGTATCCCAAAATATATCCATTATTTAGCAATAAAAATGTTTCAGTCACATTTAATGTCTTCTATTTAAAAAAATCAAGTAGTCATGATTGTAACTACCTGAGAAAAGCAAACTTATATAAAGAAACCCCATTCCACACACGTTAGTTTTAAATCATAGTATTAGGTAGGAAAAGTTGCAAAGTCAACATATGATGTTAAAAAGTCAATGTCCCTCTAAACATCACATTCCAGGGATAAACTATTTTTCACTTAAAAAAATCATGGGCAGCTTGTCTCAAGGTCATTACATACTGACTGCCTGTTTTCAAAAAGCTGTTCTGCACAGTATTCTAGTGTATGAACATGTATTATCTATTCAATCTTCTGCTGTTATAAACCTTGAATATTTGTCTCTTGGAGCTTGAAAAACAAAACAAAACAAAACAAAACAAAACACTAGGAAACAATACTCTGTAGTATCTAATACCACACACAAAACATTTAATTTCCTAGGATTATTCTGTGATATTTTACCTCAATCCTAAAATCCCATACCTTCCTGATGCTAATATTTACTTACGGTAGGATGAAATTATAAAAAGTAGAGACACCTAAAGTAAACATGATCAAATGGATACCCTATATTCTTCAAAAGCCATTACTGGCTCCATTTCATCTTGGCTGTTTGTTTTTTTAAGCTAGAAGTATTTTTTTGCTAAATAGTCATAAGGATAATCCTTCAGTTATTTTAGGTAGTAAGGGAGTGCATTTCATATTTATTTTTTATATTAATAGAAAAAGTAAGGCTGAGCACGGTGGTTCACACTTGTGATCCCAGTACTTTGGGAGACCGAAGCAGGTGGATTATCTGAGGTCAGGAGTTCTAGACCAACCTGGCCAACATGGCAAAACCTGTCGCTAGAAAAAAACACAAGAAATTAGCCAGGAGCGGTGGCAGGTGCCTGCAATCCCAGCTACTTGGGAGGCTGAGGCAGGAGAATCACTTGAACCCAGGAGGTGGAGGCTGCAGTGAGCTGAGATCATGCAACTGTACTCCAGCCTGGGCGACAGACCACGATCCCGTCTCAAAAACAAACAAACAAAAACCTTACAAGTTTCAAATTTAAAAATCAAATGTCACATTTCAAAAGATGTCTCATATTAACTGATTTATGAACATGGATCATTAAAGTCAAATGCATTATGGACAAGGTATTACAAACACATTTTTAAAACACGGCAATTATGGGGAGATGCTGAAAACTTTATACCAGGTACTCTCTCCCTAACAAATTCCTTTGTTAATGACCAATATTTAACCTGGTACTTCCATAGTTCCTATAATATGGGTATATCTAATAAAGGTATTTTGAGTTACAGGTAGCTACAATGTGCTAGGGACTCATCAACAGTGGTAATAAAAAGGCAGTCTGTGCTCTCCTGGAACTTACGTTCCTACAGGAGAGTAAACAAACAAAAAACAGTTTCAGATAGTAATAACTGATGAAACAGAGCAAACTGACTCACGCCTATAAACCCAGCTACTTGGGAGGCTGAAGCGGGAGGACTACCTGAGGCCAGGTGTTCAAGATCAGTCTGGGCAACATAGTAACCCCATCTGTGTGGATTTTTTTAAAGTGAATTTTAAAAAGAGCTGCTATTTTAGAAAGGGAGGTTTGGGAAGACCTCTCTGAGGAATCTCTATTAATGCAGACTTAAAGGATATGAAAGAGTGAGACACATGAAAAGAGAATTCCAGTCAGATAAACAGTACGTATGTAAAGGCCCAGGGGCATCAAGATGTTGAGGGTGTATAAATAAAACAGTGACCACTGCAGTCAAGCAATCTGGGCACAAGAGTAGAAAGAGGAGACCACAGATGTAGATAGGGCTCCTGATCACAGGGACTTTGGAATGAGTTTGGACATAAATACATATTCACATATGTATTTATTTAAAGTTACTGTTGGCTAACACCTGTTTTTTCTGGCTTAATAAATGTGTTCCTGGCCTATCTGAAGAGAATGGGCATGAAACTTGTCCAGGGCAATAGTACATAACATCCAGAGTAATCACTAGCAGCAAGGTCACAATAATATGACCCAGACAGGTCAGATTCTGTCACCAGTGGGATACCACCCATAGAGAAGACAATTTTCACATGTACTCAGGTGGCTTTTTCCTCCATCTGTAATTGCTTCTTTCCCACCTACAGTGGGAACTCACCTCAGTTATCACTAACAAGCAGTATCTTTCCCAACCAGAGAATAATTAGGCTGATTAACAACTGCTTCCTGTATCTTAATTTTCTGTAAGTGAAAATGAGTGTGACCTAACAAAGACTCTCCTTATGCCTGGGTGTCCTGGCTAAAATACAAGTAACACTTCTCAAAGTGTAATCACTTTCCTCTGCCCTGTAAGCATGTAAGCCTCATTTTGCCAAGGATAACTCTATGTATCACATTTATAGACAAAGGAAATAACAATTCCAATATAAATCCAAATGATATTTGATAAATTTCAGCATTTCTAAAAGTTTAAAAATCATATTTTAAAAATTCTTCCTTAATAATAATGACTATCTCTCACAAAGGAAACGCTGTAGAGTTTTTGTGTTGCTGCTTTAAGTCTAGATAGAAAAGACATACAAAGACATACAGACATAGGGGCACATCAACACTTTGGAGAGAAAGAAAACAGAAAAGTAATTGTACTATAAATGACAAGGGGTCAATATTCAAAAGAAGATTCAAATTTATAAGTAAAATTAAAGACACAATAAGTGAGTAAAGAATGAAGAGACAGTTCATATTTGAAGCCTCCAACTTTAGGGATTTGATAAGAAAGGCTTGCTTGCAAAACACAGCTTAACACAAAAGCCACACGTTTTTTGGTTTTTTTTTTTTTTTTTTTTGAGACGGAGTCTCGCTCTGTCACCCAGGCTGGAGTGCAGTGGCCGGATCTCAGCTCACTGCAAGCTCCGCCTCCCGGGTTCACGCCATTCTCCTGCCTCAGCCTCCCGAGTAGCTGGGACTACAGGCGCCCGCCTCCACGCCCGGCTAAGTTTTTGTATTTTTAGTAGAGACGGGGTTTCACCGTGTTAGCCAGGATGGTCTCGATCTCCTGACCTCGTGATCCGCCCGTCTCGGCCTCCCAAAGTGCTGGGATTACAGGCTTGAGCCACCGCGCCCGGCGCCACAGGTTAATTAACTATGTGATTTGTTTTTACTTTAAAATTATGTGATTAAGAAAAAATGAAAAATTTAAAAACATAAAATACTTAATAGATAATCTGGTTAATTTTACCGCTTAGTTTAACATGTAGGTTTTGAAAATTGTGCTGAACTGCTTAAGACTTATGCTGTTAAGTAACCTTGAACTGTAACAAAAACTTTTGTGGCGATTTTTAGATTAAACTGATCATGTTTCACAACTGAAAATTCTTCTGAGAACAGTACCTCCAAGTAAAGTAAGCTTGGGCATAGAGAAGTCAAAATCCAGCATTCTAAGAGGTTTAAAGTAAATTTAGGAGCATGCATATGAGTTGCCTTAGATTATTTCCGAAAGGTAGTGGCACTGGATGAGGAGAAAATCAGATAAAAGGATGAAGTTTTGACTGACACGTGAAAAACATACTTCATGAGACAATTATTTATCATTTGTTAATATCAGAATGTTATTATTTTTAAAAATCTTCACATACTGGTCCTTCCACAAGATGTGCAAGCACTTCATCCCACAGTTTCTGGTTTTGACAGTCTTCTCTGATGAGATGTTGCTGCTGAGGAGTTAGTTGAAAAGCCTCAATTGCTTCTGCTGAATCTGATGCTTTGTATACTTTGGAGGCGCTTGGACAGTCATCTAGATTTATTTTAAAAATGTATCAGCAGACTTACAAGTGGTTCTAAGCAGAACTATGAAACAAAAGAGTTAACTGGCACAGGTAATGTTTAGTAGAAAGATAACCAACAGAAAACAGCATCTAATTTCCCCTAAGTGGTTCTAAGCAGAACTATGAAACAAAAGAGTTAACTGGCACAGGTAATGTTTAGCAGAAAGATAACCAACATAAAACAGCATCTAATTTCCCCTAAAATTTAGGATATTGTTATTTCCTGCTATTTGGCTCTGACACTATTAAAATAAACAAATGATCCATCTTCTACCACCGCCCTCCCCCAGCCAAATCCTTTGCTTTCATTTCTTGTAAGTCTCTCATTTTCTTTTTTTTTTTAAAATTTATTTATTATTATTATACTTTAAGTTGTAGGGTACATGTGCATAACGTGCAGGTTTGTTACATATGTATACTTGTGCCATGTTGGTCTGCTGCACCCATCAACTCGTCATTTACATCAGGTATAACTCCCAATGCAATCCCTCCCCCCTCCCCCCTCCCCATATAGGCCCCGGTGTGTGATGTTCCCCTTCCTGAGTCCAAGTGATCTCATTTAATATTTCTCTTTATTAAAAAGTATGTTGGCTGGATGCAGTGACTTCCACCTGAAATCCCAGCACTTTAGGAGGCTGAGGTGGGAGGATCCTTTCAGCCCAGGAGTTCGAGACCAGCTTGGGCAACATGGAGAAACTCCATGTTCTAATACAAAAATTAGAAAAAAAAACCCTGGCTAATACAAAAATTAGTCAGGTGTGGTGGTGTACAGCCGTGGGCTACTCCGGGGGTTTAGGTAGGTGGATCACTTGAGCCCAGGAAGTCAAGGCTACAGTGAACCAAGATCTTTCCACTGCACTCCAGCCTGGGTGACAAGAGTGAGACCCTGTCTCCCAAAAAAACAAAAACAAAAACAAAAAAAGGATCTTATTATTTATATTTTGCAATCATTACCTACCATCTGAAATTGGCCTTTTTGTGGTTCCACTGGGCTGCTTCTTTGACTGTCCTTTAGTCTTCTTCCCTTCTTTATCTGAAGGGTAACCTGCTGGATACTGATGGGGGAAGGAGGCAGAGTACAATGTAGATTTAAGCTTCACAGAGAAGGGGAGTTTAGATCCTGATGAGAAATTAAAAGGGAGGGGAGGACTACACTTGCCCCAAACTGAAAAACTTTACATAAAAGAAACAGACAGAGGAAAAGAATTCAAAGCACAGGTAACTATTAAAATCCCAATTTCAGTGTAAAATCACATAGCTGTAACTACTAAGAGATTCCATTTTATAATACACTGATCTTAAGTTTCAGATCTAAGAAAGGTAAGTCTTCAGGAGCTGTGATTAGATTTTTTTAAAGTGTAAGGAAAGTAGAATACAGATATGAAGGTAAATGAGAACCAATCACAGAGCACAACAGATAGAAAGCAAATAGATTGGATCATAGTAAATTGTGGAGTTGATCTAAAAAAATATCAAAAACATTAAAGGTCAAACTTCTCATCTCCTAAAGTAAGAAGGAGCTTTTAGAAAACCTAAAGCAACTAAATTACTAAATCTTCCATCAGCTAAGAGTTAGACTTGAAGAAATACATTCTATCTATTATCCTTATGTTTCAATGGCTACCTTTGAGGGGGTGGGTGGGGTGGCAGGAGCATGCTTTGTAATAACAGTCATGCTTAAAGCACTGTTATGTTTCAGGTCTCAATGACTAGTACTCATCATAGCAGATGGGCTCACATGCTTCTGATCACAGTTTCAAATCTAACCTATCTAGAACAATGTCTCAACAGGGACATCTGAAAAATCTTCTGAAAGTAAATTTGACGAAGTTTTTTTTATATTAAAAAGAATTATTTTAGTAGTTGTTTTAGCAGCTGATGGTCTTATTTTCAACAATCAATTCTATGAGTTTAAAAAGACAACAAAAACAGAAACAGACTTGCACTAGAAGACACACACTCACCTGCATGGGTGGTCAGACACTTGCCCATAGTTCAGTCCCTACACATGCAGTGTGGGCAGAGCCAGGGGAAATGATAAAGCTGGCAGTTTTTATGGGAAGCACAACAATGGGGAATGATGGGAGATGAACTTAAACCATGCACTGAAGTCAGTGTCAGGGACAAATTCTAGGGTATACAGGCAGTGAAGGGGAAATGCAGCCATACCATCCACTATGCATACAAAATCAACGAAGTCTTTATGGGTTAACAGCAGAGCATGGGCAAAGGGGAAAAAAGGCAAAGCACTAAAGGTGGTGGCAGAGCAGGGAAGCAGCTTTGCGGGGGAAGAGAGAAAAGGGGTGAGGAAAAGTGAGAAAGGGAGAAAGCAGACCACTCTTATAAAGTCACCTCCCACCCTTCCCCTACCAGACAGACATCCCCTGTGCCCTCTAGGATAAATGTGCTTTTCCAGGGCCTCCTATACCTACATTTTATGAATCCCTTTCCCTCACACTTCAAGTCATTTCCAAATTGATTTGGAAATACTTTACTTTTAAAATTAACAAGTCCAGCTTTTCCCAGGCACAACCCTTGGTCCTAGGGCAGTCTGACATCTAGGATACCACCTTTTCTCTTCTTTTCCTCTATTTGCATGATCTTATTCCTCACCCCTTATAGTCCACCAATCAATTGCTGTGGGTTATATCCAGTGTTAAGGCATGTAGATAGTGGAGGTATATATTTTTATGAACACATAGGTAGCTAGACAAATGTAATCTAACCTGTAAACGTAGACATAATCTCCTTGACCGTTCTATTCCTTCAGAGGTCCAAGGAGCAGGTTCAACATCATCTCTTCTTAAAAGATAGCGCCAAACCAAGAATCCATGGCTTGATGAAATCTCTGGCCAGTATTTCACCACCTAAATTACAATATTTCAGTGCCAGTTTGAGATTTAAAGTTTAGGCTTATTCATCACATTAGTGGTATCAAAATAATCTTTGCCAGAATTAAATGCAACTTCTGAATATACTGCTTTGCTGTAAGGATAGTAAGTCAAGAATATTCGCTAAAACATTTTTGACCTAATTCCTATCACAGTACTTCCCATATGAGTACAGACTGCTATAAAGTTAAGAGAGTAACAGGATTATGCTAATTAACAGAATTTTGTATAGTAAAGATGGCAGCAAATGCCTCTTTTTAAACAAAGAATGCAAATCTATTATTATAATGTGCTCTGCTTTGAAAATCTATTACAACTAAAATTATTCTAAAAAGATATATAAAAATCAAGCTATACAACAGCCAGTTACTTAAATGGCTTTATTACAGAGAACATACATTTAAAAAAAAAATCTTAACCCAAAATATAACTCTGCCCTTAGGAACTCGAAATAAGCCTTAAAAGTAAAGTGCTAAAATTAAGAGTTTGCTTTATGCATCTGTTAAATTTCCAGAAAAAGTAGCAATATAAGATGGCTACTGTTTCCTCGAGCCCACCCACAGTAGTCCCTTGTAACAACCCTGCCTTGAAAGCCCAGGAAGAATGACAAACAAGATGTCATGCCAGATAGAGCACCTTATAAATGCCATCATATCTGTTGCCTTCTTCAGGAGCATATTTGCTGATCTTCCTCCCTTTAAAACTGCGTATCACTCTGACTGGCTTACCAGCTCTCCAATTCCGAGACTCTGCTCCAATTTTATCATCCAATGGAGCATCACAGTTTAGGGCCAATGCCCTAAAAAACAACAAAAAGGTCTTTAAACCACGTAATTTTTCTTTAAGTATACAATCGAGTCATTAGCTCAATTAAAAGGTGAATTATACCTTACCTGATGGTTAAGATTCTATGATTCTTTCCATATTATTCCAGATAATAGGATTATGCTTTCCCCCACCAGCAGAGAAGACAAATCAGTTTTCTGATGTCACCCCCAAGCCAGGGGATTGGTTCTCAGATAGCCTGTAGGGTTCTTCTGAAAGTAATAACATCTGTGCCACGTATAATAGAAAACAACTAGAAATACATGGAATTTTTCTTTAAATAACGTTTGTTGGGGGAAGGGAGAACGTTGGAAAACTAAAGCAAATGATTGTTTTAATAGTGATCTTTGATAAGGGTGTGAGGTAAATTGCTGGAATAATGTAGAAAGAAATCCAGAAATATAAATTTGTCAGCAAGGCACAAATGACTTTCCCAGGTCTACTTTCCACATTCCAGACAATAGAGAATCCTTAAAGTTTAAAAGATATTAAGAACAAGTGCTGTATGAGAATATTCTTTAAAGGCCTCCATAAAAAGATAAATTTCAATAAGCCTAAAGCATCCAAATGTCTGTGCTAATGAAAATGAAGATTTCTGGCTGCTTGAGATCACTACATTTTACTGATAATACATGGTCAAAGAGGAACACCGAATTGGAAGCAGCACCTGACTTAGCTGGAACTTAGTATGTGCATTCATCACCTAACAATAGTAAATCAATGAACTTATTAGATGTCAGAAGACCTTTCTCTTGGGAGAACCTAGTTGTATCAAAATCTGTATTTAAATTATTTTTAGTATTTTAAAATAACAATTTTAGAATCAGTTTAAAATTAGCATTTTCCTCTAGGACACCTATGTCTTAAATGAAAGAAAACACTGAGAACACTTAAGGTTTAAAAAACAAACAAAAATCAGAATTATACCCAGTCTGGTGAAAGCAGATATGACATAAAATGTCTTCAGGGTTTAATTCTTTGTATGCAGGCTTAAGTTAAAAAATAGACTCCAAGAATATGACTAACCTATTGAAAAGAAATATAACTATAGTTATACTTTTAGTGAGTAAATAAACTTAAAAATTTTGTTTTAAAAATAACTTATATAGTAGCTGTGGTCGAAGAGTTTAAGCTTACCAAGTTACCTTTTTTTTTTTTAATCTAAAAGGAAGATGGATTACAATTCTGGAAGGTAGAAAAAAATATAGCCATCGACTCTAGGGCTAGTATTACGTCTTACTTACAGAATATCTATTGACATATTACACATATTTTATCCTAAAGAGCTAGGGTAAGTATTACCTTCGTGTCACTGAATGGAATGCTTTAGTGCTCACAGATACCTTCAGTTATAATTACTGCCACCACTAACTGGCACTGTCAACTCACTTCTGACTTCAGATAATCAGGCTATTCAAGTATATGAAAATAGTCCAAGAGGATGAAACTAGGCAATACAGCAACAGAGCTCCTCCATTAATCTATCTGCAGCTCAATCAGTCAGGTGCCTCTGACTGCCCTGATAAAAGATGCCCAGATTACTTTGCTGCCCTCTTCAGTTTCTTAAAGTTGGAAGAGCTGGGATGAAATAGGAATAAACTCAGAAGTAAGAAGGCGTCGAACTACCTCCTAGCAAATAAGCAAAAATGAATTGAATCATACACTGCTGGGAAAAGAGTATACTATGGGTCAGAGCAAAGGGTCTCTCACCTCAGTTTTCATGTTTGTAAGACATACAGGTACCTTTGCCCAAGCACTTTTACAATCACAAGGCGTATTCACAACTTAATGTATAAACTGACAGACGGGATGTTAAAGTCTCTCTGATAATTCAATCCTAAATTGTTTTCAGTTGATACTTCATTTTCACTATCTCCTCTTTATAGCAAACATTTTTACTATTTGTGAATTATTTTTTAATGAGACTGTAGCGGTACTTATTACATTGTCCAAAAGCGTGAAAGGAATCTAACATGTACATTACAATGGTGGGTGGTTATGAAGGAAGTTCCTTTCAAGCAAAACTATCAATTATTAAAGGGAAAAATAATTTTCAGATTTGACAACTTGAAAGAGTCCTTTTGTAAATGTGAGATACATTTTCATTGACAAAAACACATCAAAATATTTATTTTAAGACATTCTTCTTGAAGGACTGCTTTCTTGCCAGAAAAGAATAGCTAAGCTCCTGTCTCAAGAATGTTTTCACCAGCAAATCTGACCTGTCTCCTCTGCTGGTTCAGTAAAAATAATCCTACTGTCAGAAACAATATAGAACACATGAAAACAGAGATTCTATGTAAGCTGATCCACATGAAAGTCTTGAAATCATACTGGTATATTCTTTACATCACACAGTAATCAGAAATTAAGGGGACACTACTTGAAACTGAGTGATTTAGACTCAAAGTGAAAAACACTCATTTTTACTCAATCCACAAAATACCCTTAATAATAGGATATAAAAGCTGTTAACGTTATGAAATGTTCACAAACTATATGCGATATGACAAACTATAATGCGATTTTTGCTATCTGGTGGTCTGGGTTACTTATTAATATTGGTATTAGCATGCATTTATAAAATAAAACATTTTGAAATTAATAAATTTTCTGTACACACGGGAGCTGAGATGTCATTAGTATTTCTATAGAATAAAAGTCAGCACACGGTGGCTCTTTTGTAATGTCTTAAGGGGATTTAGTTAGAAAAGATCACTTTTGTAACTAAATGAACATTCCCTTTAACAACTCTTAGAAGATATCTTATTAGCAGACATCCTAAAAGTACATTCAGTACAGACCTGATTAAGTTACCTTATGCTTCATTTATGTACATAAATGTGGCTCTCAAACATAACTTTATTTCACGTTACTAAGTTTACTCTAAAAAGGAGTTTGTCACTTTTAGCTTTGACCAATGGGGCAGTAGACAAGCCACGTTATTCTCAATTTCGCTTAAATTATACAGGCTCCTTTCCTTCAAAGTTGTGAACTTTTTCAAATGCATACCACATGTGTTCAGTAAGACTAGAAATTATGGCATTTAAAAAACAACAGTATAAAGATATGTTAGGATGCTGATAAACAATTACATAATCAGGCACTGGAATTTTAATTTCAGATCTTTAACTCCCAGTTTGAGATTCTCCTCTGCAATATAAGTTACAATTTATAGTCCTATGATGAAACTTTTATTCAATGTTCAAATTCTAAACAGCGTTTACAGTAGTACCTGTTCATGTTTGTTAATGTTTGATCAGCTGAAGGTGCGCCAATTCTTTTATTACCAGCAAGATTTTTACCACCGCTTCCAGTGTATGTGAACTCATCACCTCGGTCCTGTCAGAGAAGATTTTCTTTATTAAGAAAGCTAAACCCAAGTATAATTTCACCAATGCTTATTTCAGAGTCAAAACATTTCATTAGGATGTTATGAGTTGACGTTTTCTCTTGAGGCATCTCCCAAAATAATGCAAAATTTAAATGCAATCTTGTGTGTAGTATACCTTCAAGTTACATAACTTGACCTAACACTTTAAATTATACTTTCCAACATCTCCAAATATGGTTAGACTCATGCTATATATGTAGTAATATTTTACTACAATAGAATGTTACAAACAAGGTAAGGTCTTATGGGTTTAAATATTATATTTTATTCAATTCAATGTTAAAACTTAACAATACTAGCTTGTAGGTTCTTTATAGATAACACCACTTCAACAAACACTCCATAACCAGATTTCCAACTGACATCTACACCATACCGAAGTGTGCTGTCTCAAATTTCAAATTCTGGCATTGACAATAAATAAGTACTACAAAGCAAGTTTACCTAAAAACTTCGTATTCAATTTTTCTTTGTTTTGGAGACAGAGTCTTGCTCTATCACCCAGACTGGAGTGCAGTGGCGCGATCTCGGCTCACTGTAGCCTCTGCCTCCCGGGTTCAATTGATTCTCCTGCCTCAGCCTCCCAAGTAGCTGGGATTACAGCAATGTGCCACCATGCCTGTCTAGATTTTGCATTTTTAGTAGAGATGGGGTTTTGCCATGTTGGTCTCAAACTCCTGGCCTCAAGTGATCCACCTGCCTTGGCCTCCCAAAGTGCTGGGATTACAGGCATGAGCCACTGAGCCCTGGCTTTCATATTAAAATTCTAACAGCATAGTAAGTTCCCTTTATTTCATACTCTGCGGATTCACTTACATCACATTCAGGTAAAAAAAAATTGCCTCCCATTAAGAAATTTGGAAAAAAATTTGAAAAAAACTAAAAGTAGTATAAAGTATCTACTAAATGTAAAAAAAAAAAAAGCCAAAAGATGTTACATGCACTAGCTCTCCAATTACTTCTATAGCAGCTACAAATTTATATGGATATTATTGTCTCTATCTGATTTAGTACTTGAAACAAATTAAGAAAAGTAACTATCAGTGCACAATTAATTCTACTAACACTAGCAAAATAGTGATTCTTTAATGCAAGATCATTTTAATTAGTTTAGACAACTTAGACAATGTTTTGTGTCTACCAAATTCTTA
This sequence comes from Theropithecus gelada, assembly GCF_003255815.1. Lineage (NCBI taxonomy): Eukaryota > Metazoa > Chordata > Mammalia > Primates > Cercopithecidae > Theropithecus > Theropithecus gelada. The sequence goes on from NC_037683.1 coordinate 75,282,689, forward strand.
TTATAGAAGTCAATTATTTATACTTTGTTTTTTCCTCGGATTAAAAGCCACAACTAAAAATCTCATGGTCTTACAGTGTTTTTATTGGTCCAAAACCCTTAAATTTACTTTCACTTTTTGTTAATCCAATATTAAGGTCTACATTTTTTAAACAAGGTATTACGAAACTTAATCTTTAGTATGTATTCTATGAGAAGGAATTCTAATAAATACGTACATCTAGAACAGTTTAGAATACTTCTTAAACTGATCAAAACCAGTCTTCCACCCGGTATCTGGACAGACTCCACAATATTCATATTCATAACTCTGTCAACTTTTCAAGTTATTATGGGAGTGCCATAAAGAAAAAGTAATGGAAAGTAAGAGAGCATAATAAGACAAATGTAAGCTAAATAGTATTTAAAACATTTCTGATTATTCTTCAAGCAGCAAATCAAGGAAACATGGCTAAAATTTCGTACCTTTAACTCATTTGTACTTTAATCATTACATCAACAAAAACATTATATTACCACAAGGGAAAAAACTGTCAGACTGTAAGAGCTCAACCAATATTATTTCAGACTATTTTTCCTATGGAAAGGCCAGGCGCAATGGCTCATGCCTGTAATCCCAGCACTGTGGGAGGCCAAAGCAGAAGGCCTGCTTGAGCCCAGGAGTTCAAGACTAGCCTGGGTGACATAGCAAGCCCTTGTCTCTATTAAAAAATAAAATAATCAGCCTAAATTTGTTGCATCTTCTAGTCAATGATCCATTAAATTGTGCCTGGGAGGCAGTAGCCTAAACAAGTTCTAGTGCCTGGGAAGAGCTCACATAAAGCAGCTCTATCTACACAAGGGACACAGCACTGCCCTGAAGTAACTCAGTTCTTCAGTTATTCCCAACCTCTATTCTTCTCCCAAGCTGCTAAAGCAACTGCCTAAGACAACAAGCTAGATGCTCCTATTCTTGCCATCATCAAGATCAGGTGGAAGACCTTTATACCAAACTTCTCAGCCTCCTCCCTATAGGACTATCAGATAAATAATTCCAAAGCACAATGAAGACAAACATTCCCCAAACTCCTTTAATGATTTAATTCAAGGCTGTCTAGACCATAGCCTCAAAGTTTACCAATACCTCTCATAATACCCTTTACATCTCTGCAAAACTGTACCACTGCTAGTATAACACACATCTACTACTAGGGGGTTAGGTGGTGTTAGGAAAAGCATTTTACATGTAATTAATTCATTTAAACCTCACAGCAAGCCTTTAAGTACTATAAATCTGATTTTACAGATGAGGCGGAGGTTCAGTAAATCACCTAAAATCACACAACTAGGAAGAGAGATGGCTCCACACCCAGGACACAAAACCAAACAGACTCTGGCTTCAGAGTCTTCTCCTGAACACTGAGCAAACTACTTCTCAAGACAACTGAGAGAATACAGATCATCTTTGTGGGTCCTCACTTCTCAAAAGAGGTCACCAAAATACAGGGCACTAAAACTGGCATTTGATTAATTCCTAAGTTACTAGGCTAAAATATTAACTCAGTTATCAGCAGGTACGTAAGAGTATTACATCCATTCAACCAGACTGAATAAAGACCACTGGCTTCATGAAATTTATACCAAATTCAAGAATTCAGGAAATGTTTTCTTAAATGTGAATAGTTTATTCAGGTTTCCTTTTCCTAATCCTATAGATATACTTGCCTACAATAGAATGATCAAAAAGTTGAAAATGCTTATAAAATATATAAACATCTCCAGATACATTTTAGCTGTCAATCAAGGCCTATATGTCACCTTAGTCCTAAAATTCTTCTTCACATCATTTAACAGACTTGACTATCTAAGACAACTAGCAGTTCACCAGTACTTATCTCCACAAATGTTTTAACATTTGACCAGTAACTATATTCAAAAACATGGAAACAAGAAAATAAACTTCATATATTTAAGATAACATTCTTTTCTTTTTTTTAAAGACAGAGTCTCACTTTGTCATCCAGGCTGGAGTACAGTGATGTGATTTTGGCTCACCACAACCTCTGCTTCCTGGGTTCAAGTGATTCTCCTGCCTCAGCCTGCCGAGTAGCTGGGATTACAGGCATGCACCACCACGAATGGGTAATTTTTGTACTTTTAGTAGAGAAGGGGTTTCATCATGTTAGCCAGACTGGTCTCGAAGTCTTGACCTCAAGTGATCAGCCCACCTCAGCCTCTGAAAGTGCTGAGATTACAGGCATGAGCTACTGTGATTCGCCCTATTTAAAGTAATATTCTGCTACAGAGAATATAACTAACATTTCAGTCCGTGCTATGTGCAAAGGGCTACATAAATTATCTCATTTAATGTAATCATCTTCCCGACATAAAATACTACTATTTCTTCTTTTTACAGATGGGGAAACTGAGTTACCAGAGTTAAATAATTTGGCCCAAGTTTCAAATACAACAAATGTCAGAGACCAGATCAAATACAATTGCCCAGACACTAAAAACAATTGTTAGACTACATTTCTAGTTATTTATAAAGCCTTTAAAAAATTCCAAACGCTGACTGTATTAAACTATACAACATCTTTTGTATTTCTGACAAATACATAAAGATATAGCTTCAAAATATGCATGCTAAAGAAGTATGCAAAGGATGAACCTAAATATTTCCATTTTCATTTACTTTGCCATGTTAATGTAAATGCACTGCCAAATCTGCCTTTCAGAAAGACAGCAAGTTTTTCTATTTCTGTCTGAAAACATACTATATTTTGTGTTCTCCATAACTACTCGAATTAATTCATCTTTATAATAATCCATGAAAGCAAGTAAATACCTGAAGACCACATATCCGATAAACAGTAAAAACAAAAAACAAAAAACAAAAAACAAAAAACCCAACAGAAAAAGACCAAAAAACCTGAAGAGCTATACTACTAAAGAGGCTACACAGATGGCAAATAAGCAAATGAATGACGTCCTACAATAAGTTACCACTACACACCTCTCAGAATGGAAAAAAAACCAAAAACCAAAAACAAACGAAAAAACCCAGCAACAACAGTGAATGCTGGTGAGATGCAGAGAACCTGGATCACTCATATATTGCCAATAGGAATGTAAAATGGTACAGTCACTGGAGAAAACAGTCTGGCAGTTTCTTTAAACAACTAAACATGCAACTGCCACATGTGACCCCGGAATTGCACTTCTGGGGCATTCATCCCAGAGAAATAAAGACTTATGTTTACAAAAAACCTGTTCACAAATACTTACTGTAGCTTTATCTGTAATAGCTAAAAACTCAAAAGAACCCAGCTGTTCTTCCACAAGTAAATGATTAAATGAACTGTGGTACATCCACACCACGGACTAGTACTCAGCAATAAAAAGGAATGAACTATTGATACATGCCACAATCTCCAGAGAATCATGCTGAGTAGAAAAAGCCAGTCCTAAAGGTTAATATATGATATACCACATAATTTCATTTACAAAAATTCTTGAAGTGACAAAATTGCAGGAATAAAGAAATGAGGCTGGGTGCAGTGGCTCACGCCTGTAATCCCAACACTCTGGGAGGCTGAGGTTGGCAGATCACCAAGGTCAGGAGTTTGAGACCAGCCTGGCTAACATGGTGAAACCCCATCTCTACCAAAAATACAAAAATTAGTCAGGCATGGTGGTGCATGCCTGTAGCCCAGCTACTCGGAAAGCTGAGACAGGAGAATCACTTGAACCTGGGAGGCAGAGGTTGCAGTGAGCCGCTGTACTATAGCCTGGGCAACAGAGTGAGACTCTGTCTCAAAATACAAAAACAAAAACAAAAACAAAAACAAAAAGGCTCAGCACGGTAGGTCATGCCTGTAATCCCAGCACTTTGGGAAGCCGAGGTGGGCAGATCACCTGAGGCTAGGAGTTCGAGATCAGCCTGGCCAATATGGAGAAATCCCATCCCTACTAAAATACAAAAATTAACTGGGTGCCTGTAATTCTAGCTATTCAGGAGGCTGGTTGTAGTGAGCCGAGATGACGCCATTGAACTCCAGGCTGGGCGCCAAAAGCAAGATTCCATCTCAAAAAAAAAGAGAAAAGATTAGTGGTTGTCAGAGGTTAAGAAGCAGTGGGGGGCTATGTCTGATAGTGTAGCTATAAAAGGGCAACACAACAATGGAAATTGTGATAATATAAATGTTCGGCCCCTGACTGTACAGTGTCAATATCCTGGTTCTGATACTTTATTATATAGTTTGGCAAGATGTCACCATTGTGAGAAACTGGGTAAAGGGCACAGGATCCCCTTCCCACCTTTTTTTTTTTTTTAAAGGAGACAGGGTCTCGCTCTCTGTTGCCTAGGCTGGAGTGCTGCAAGGGCATGATCATGGTTCACTACAGCCTCGACCTCCTGGGCTCAAGCAATCCTCCTGCCTCAGCCTCCTGAGTAGCTGGGACTACATGCATATGCCATCACACTCACCTAATTTCTATATTTTTTGGTAGAGACAGGGCTTTGCCATGTTGCCCAGGACTGGTCTTGAACTCCTGAGCTCAAGAGATTCACTCACTTCACCCTCTCAAAGTGCTGGGATTACAGGTATGAGCCACTGTACTCAGCCCTCTGTATTGTTTCTAATGCTACATGTGAATCTACAATTAACTCAAAATAATAAGTTAATTTTTAAAAATAAGCTCTATAGCTCTAACACTGGAACCAGTTTTTATTTTTTTAAAAGAGAAAACTTAAAGAAGAAGGACAAAAAAAAGCTCTATAGAGGATGGGCACCGTGGCTCACACCTATAATCCCAGCAGTTTGGGAGGCCAAGGTGGGCAGATCATCTGAGGTAAGGAGTTCGAGACCAACCTGGTCAACAAGGCAAAACCCCATCTCTACTAAAAATACAAAAATTGGCCAGGTGTGGTGGCTCACGCCTGTAATCCCAACACTTTGGGAGGCCGAGGCAGGAGGATCACCTGAGGTCAGGAGTTCGAGACCAGCCTGGCCAACGTGGTGAAACCCCATTTCTACTAAAAATACAAGAATTAGCAGGTGAGGTGGTGTATGCTTTTAATTCCAGCTAGTCAGGAGGCTGAGGCAAGAGAATCACTTGAACCCGGGAAGAGGAGATTGCAGTGAGCTGAGACTGTGCCATTACACTCCAGCCTGGGTGACAAGAGCAAAACTTCGTCTCAAAAAATAAAACATAAAAATACAAAAATTAGCCAGGTGTGATGGTAGATGCCTGAAATCTCACGTACTTGGGAGGCTGAGGCAGGAAAATCACTTGAATCCAAAGGCAGAGGTTGCAGGGAGCTGAGATCGCACCACTGCACTCCAGCCCAGGTGATAGAGTGAGACTCTCTCTCAAAAAAAAAAAAAGGAATAAAAGCTCTATCAAGAATGTGAGTGTTTTCCTTATAACATAATAACAACACATATAAGTCAAATCAGTACATGTAAAGAATAAACACTGTCAAATGATTTACTTTCTAACATGTATAAAACTGATTACTTCAACAAAAAACTGCTAAAAAGACACAGCAGTATTTGATGTATCCTAGGCAAAGCTATTGTATTTTACAAATGATCAAGGCAGGTACTAATGAGTAAGGTTGTTTAATGACTTACGACTTCATCCGCAAATCCACCAGCCAGGACAAGAGAATAAGCCCCATCATTACTTCGACCATGAATTCCACCAACATGGGGTCTGTGAACACCTGCTTCGCTCACCTATAAAACAATTGAAGAGTCTCAAAATACCTCTGAACAGTTAGTTAAGATACATTTACAAAATGCTTTCATATATATTATTGGTACCTAAAGAACAAAGTTCTCACAGAGTTCTATCTTTTGCTCTCTCATTTTAAATCTCCTCAAACATATCCTTTAGGTTCTGAGAATTCTAAAACTGATTGGGTAGAATTCTGAGTTGCACAATAACTAGTAAACAATCATCTTCTGTCTATTGGAACTTCCAGCTCAACTCAGCTAAAAGAGAACTATCAGCAGTCTGTATCGTTTCTCTCTTATTTCTAGTCTTGGATAGTGGCTCTGTTGCCTGCCTAGTTTGTGAAGTCAAAAATGCAGGAGTTATTTTTTAGCCCCATTCTTCTCCCTTATTCCTCAAACCCTTTTGGTTACAAGGATTGTTGATTTTACCTCCTAAATTTCTCAAATCCATCTACCTTTACTTCCACTGTTCAATATTAGTTTGAGTCTCAGTTTAAGTCATGAATGTTTACAATAGATCCTTTTTTACTGCCTCTAGTTTTGCTTCTTCAAACCCATCCTATCTATCACAAACTGGATGATTCTTTTAAAAACAATTCTGCTTTTGACATTAAGTGGTCACATAGTATTAAACCCAAGTCAACATGATTTATTACCCTCTCTAAATATGGCTCCTATCTATTTTTCCTAGCCTTATCTACAGCTTCACCTTCAAGGAACATATATGCCTGAGCCAAAACTGCTCAATGTTACCCAAACATGCTATCCATTTCTACTTTACTCATTTCTACTTCAATGGCTGACTGCTTTTCCCCTTGTATCTTCATTCCTGCCTCACTGAAACAAGTATCACTTCTTGGTGAACTTCAAATTCCCTGAGAAAGGTATTGTAGTTCATCTGTTTGTCATACAATTGGGTCTTTAAAAATTTTTTTTGGTAGAGACAGGGGTCTCACCATGTTGCCCAGGCTGGTCTTGAACTCCTGGGCTCAAGCAATCCTCTTGCCTCAGCCTAACAGTGTTGGGATTACAGGCATTAGCCATCATGCCTGGCCAATACAATTTTCTTAGTAGAGTAAAAGAAGCTGAAATTCAAGCTTGCACAAGAATTTGGGGTGGCGGGGAAGGCACTTTAGAAGCTTTTAGAAGCCAACAAGAAGTTGATAGCAACAGAACCTGGAAAGGTTTTGGCTTTTGAAATACCTCAGCAAAAGGGACCATTTGATTGCCCCACCTCATCAACCCTGGCAAAAATAATCTGTTTTTCCTAAAGCTTCCCTTCTTTCTAAATAGCAAATCCATCTCACTAGTTGCTCAGGAAAACAACCTCATAGTCATCTTAGACTATATAAGGAGGCTTTTGGAGTTTAGAAAATAAATATGTGACAGACAGGTATATGAAAAAAAAGCAAATAAAAAATAAGGTGATTAGAAATACACAAAGTGTATTTTAACTATATTTATAGTATTATATTCTATTTGTATACAATATTTTATTGTATTTATAGATCCAAAGTCATAATAACCTAAACTTTGAATACCGGTTCAACCGAAATTATAATACAACTATTGCAAAGATAAGAGAACACAGACAGTATTAAACTAAATGTTTCATCTTCCACAGAAAAAAGTTAATATGGCCGGGCATGGTGGCTCACGCCTGTAATCCCGGCATTTTGGGAGGCCAAGGCGGGTGGATCATCTGATGTTGGGAGTTTGAGACCAGCCTGACCAACATATGGAAACCATGTCTCTACTAAAAATACAAAATGAGTTGGGCGTAGTGGCATATGCCTGTAATCCCAGCTACTTGGGAGGCTGAGGCAGGAGAATTGCTTGAACCCGGGAGGCTGAGGTTGTGGTAAGCCGAGATTGTGCCATTGCACTCCAGCCTGGGCAACAACAGCAAAACTCCGTCTCAAAAAAAAGAAAGAAAGAAAGAAGTGAATACAACTAGAAGATGAATTAAAAAAAAAAGTATAAACACATTATTTATTAATAGAAGTAAGAAGGTAGGGCCGGGCACAGTGACTCACACCTGTAATCCCAGTACTTTGGGAAGCTGAGGCAGGAGGGATTGACCCCAGAGACTCAAGATCAGTCTGGGCAACATGGTGAAACCCCGACTCAAAAAAAACCCCACAAAAATCAGCTGGGTGTGGTGGCATGTGCCTGTAGTCCCAGCTACTCTGGTGGCTCAGACTAGAGGACGGCTTGAGCCCAGGAGGGGGCTGTGATTACGGCACTACAGCCAGGGACTTGGCGGGGGGGGGGGGGGGGGGGGGGAGAGGGGGAGGAGGAGGAGGAGCAGCAGGAGGAGGAGCAGCAGCTGCCACCGCCAAGCCTATAATGCCAGTGCTTTGGGAGGCCAAGGCTGGAGCACTGCTTTAGGCCAGGAGTCTGAGACTAGGCTGGGCAACATAGTATGACCCGGTCTCTACCAAAAAACAAAACAAAACAAAACACAGCCAGGCATGGTGGTATACGTCTTTACATCTTTAGCCTTAGCTAGGTGGAATGATCACCTGAACCCAGAAGTTTGAAGTTACAATGAGCTGCAATTGCTACTGCACTCCAGCCTGGGTGATAGAGCAAGGCCCTGTCAAGACAGAAAGAAAGAAAGGAAGGAGGGAGGGAGGGAGGGAGGGACAGAAAGAAAGGAAGGAGGGAGGGAGGGAGGGAGGGAAGGAAGGGAAGGAAAGGAAGGAAAGGAAGGAAGGAAGGAAGGAAGAAAGGAAGGAAGGAAGGAAGAAAGAAAGAAGAAAGAAAAAGAAAGAAAGAAAAAAGAAAGAAAGAAAGAAAGAAAGAAAGAAAGAAAGAAAGAAAGAAAGAAAGAGAAAGAAAGAAGGTAAATGCATAGGAGACAACTAAAATTTTTATGTGGCTGCCTCTGAGAAACAGAAAATAATGATTAAGCTGGGCGCAGTGGCTCACACCTGTAATCTCAGCACTTTGGGAGGCTGAGACGGGTGGATCACCTGAGGTTGGGAGTTCGAGACCAGCCTGACCAACATGAAGCAATCCTGCCTCTACTAAAAAAACAAAATTAGCCAGGTGTGGTGGTGCATGCTTGTAATCCCAGCTACTTGGGAGGCAGAGGTTGCGGTGAGCCAAGATTGTGCCATTGCACTCCAGTCTGGACAACAAGAGTGAAATTCTGTCTCCAAAAAAAAAAAAAAAAAAAAGTGAAAAGTAGGGCATGTTTTTAAAATATAAATTATTTACTAGTATTTAATATATACATAGCTTTTTAAGTCATTTTTATGTATTACAGTTGGCCCACAGGTTCCACATCTGCCAATTAAAGAGAGTAGAAAATATCTGGGGAAAAAAATAGATGGTTGTGTCTGTACTGAATCTGTCCAGACTTTTTCTTATCATGATTCCCCAAACAATACAGTGTAACAACTATTTACACAGCATTTACGCTGTATCAGGTATTAATAAAAAAGCATACAGGAGGATGTGCATAAGTTATATGAAAACACTGCACCACTGTATAAAGGATTTTTTTTTTTTTCTTTGAGACAGAGTCTCGCTCTGTCACCCAGGCTGGAGCGCAGTGGCATAATCTCGGCTCATTGCAACCTCGGCCTCCTGGGTTCAAGCAATTCTTCCGTCTCAGTCTCCCGAATAGCTGGGATTATAGGCGCTCGCCACCACATCTGTCTGATTTCTGTATTTTCAGTAGAGATGGGTCTCACCATGTTGGCGAGGCTGGTTTCGAACTCATGGCCTCAAGTGATCTGGCTGCTGTGGCCTCCCAAAGTGCTGGGATTACAGGTGTGAGCCACCACACAAGCCTGAGCTTGTGTGCAATTTGAGCATCCACAGACTTTGGTGTCTATGGGGGATCTTGGAACCAATCCCCACAGATACCAAGGGATAAGTATATGTTATCTAAATTTTATAATTATATTAAAGGTCTGAGTACCAGGGCCATTCAATATAAAACTTAAAGCCAGGCCGGGCGTAGTGGCTCACGCCTGTAATCCCAGCACTTTGGGAGGCCGAGGCGGGTGGATCACGAGGTCAGGAGATTGAGACCATCCTGCTAACACAGTGAAACCCCATCTCTACTAAAAGTACAAAAAAATCAGATGGGCATGGTGGCGGGTGCCTGTAGTCCCAGCTATTTGGGAAGCTGAGGCAGGAAAATGGTGTGAACCCGGGAGGCAGAGCTTGCAGTGAGCCAAGATCACACCACTGCACTACAGCCTAGGCAACACAGCGAGACTCCATCTCAAAAAAAAAAAAAAAAAAAAATTAAAGCCACTCTTAATTAATGTTCAGAATCCTAGGTGTAATTCGAAATGGGAAATTATTTTATTCTCGGATTAGCTGGCACTTCCTCACCCAATGTCTTAGCATTTGTTCAGGAGGATAAATCCCAAAGACAACACCTGAAACAAGCTTAGAGTTCATCAACATTCAATGAGAAATTGCTACACCATTCAAGTTTAATATTTCAAATGCTAAATTTTTGCAAGAAAGGCTGTTTAGAAAGCTTAACAATTAATGGTTACTACCATAACTATAACAGAACAGTAAAAACAAAGTGATGAAAATGCATAGCTAATGCCCAATTCTGTGATGTACGTTCCTTTGTTAACCTCCAGGAAGAGTATACCCATCCTAAAATAAAATCTTTCATTCTAACAAGTCAATGTCACGTGTTAGGGTCACTTAAAATCAACAGACATTAACACTGCTATAATCTGATAGCCAATTTTCCCTTTTCAACTAAGCCAATGTTAAAACATACCTGAACTCTAAATCTCCAAGTTGATCCAACAGGAATACCAGGAATAGGTCCATAATGATTAGAAGGGACAATAGTACATTCTCTCGTACGACCAACACAAGCCATTCCCTACAAGTCACAAAACAAACTTTGAGAAATTCATTATGTTAGATTTTAATGAAAGCCCTTAATTCTGAGATGTGAATAAAACAGGAACCCAACTGTTTATGTAATTTAAGTACCACTGATATTAACAAATAATGATATTGTTTAATCTTTTATACCATTACTACTATTGGTATCAAAACATTATATACTATAATTGCTACTAGGAAGAAAAGAGGAATTTCTTCTTTACCCTGCCCCAGTCTCTCCGGCTTTCAGTACTAGCTGATGGCATCTTTGCTTTCTTTTTACTCATCTTGAGTCTTTCACCAGCCTTTACAACTTCACTGGAATCAGTTTTACAGGAAGGACAATACCTTTAAAAGAAAAAAAGAACGAAGACATTTTCACAATGCCATATTAAGGCTAGTAACAGAATATTAGCCTTCCCAGGTAAGAGCAAGTTTTAAGATGTATTATTTGGTATACATTACAGAGCTTTAACTGGCATTAAAATACTAAACTTTTCAAAATATTTACATGGTTAGGCTGGCTTTTAAAATATCCTTGTCATTCCTTTAGATATCTTATAAATCCTCAAATTCAGTTAAAAACTCAAAGCTATGAGATTCAGAATGATAACATGAACTCTAAACTTTTCACTAACCCTGAGAATAGAAATTTGAAGTTCCTGTCATTAAAACAAAAGTAGCTAGATCTTCCTAGAACATTCAACTGTGTAACAGATACATCTCCCCATCTAAACTGGTTATTAGAATTCCCAGAAGAAAATGGTAGTTTATATAACAAGTATACATGACTTCAAGGATGTTTGTTTATATTAACCTTATCATTAGCTTCATTTTAATTCCTTGTGCTTATTTGTCCTTTAGCCTATTTGTAATTGATTACCCTACTATAACTTGTATTTCATAAACTACCTTGAATCTTTTCTAAAAAGCAAGGTATATGTCTACAGAATAAGATGAGGCTATTCTTACGTCACCAAAAAAAGGAAACTTTAGGAATACCCTAACAAAGATCTAATGGCCACTGCCCAATTAATCTCAAATTCCTTTGCCCATACTTTATATTTCACAATTATCTATTCTATGTAGCTTTTAGAAGAAAGAATACTATGCCCACAAGTCAATCCAATTATGAGATACTTTGTTGAACACTATAGGAGACAAAAATTTAAATAATTCAATCCCTGATCCTGAGCAAATTAAGTTTGAGAAGGCACTAAATTAAATTTGAATTAAATTCCTTTCTAGTTGGAAAATCAGGAAGGCTTCCAAAAATAAACTGTCCTAAAGAAAAGCTGTATTTTATCCAATGGGCTCATCTTTGTAACTAACTTTATTAAAGATTCTGTGATTTAAAGCAAGTATTATCTGTTTGATGAGAAAATCAGTGCACAGGTTAAATATCCAGACAACATGATTTGGAGAAGCAGAAAAGATTTAAGATTAAGGAGTTCCAGGTGAAGTGAAAGACCTTGATACAAATGTAGAGATATGCTCCAGAGTAATACAAGACACTCTTCTAATTATATCATCCTAAAGTCATCTCTGGGATTGATTCACTCCTTCAACAGGTTTGTTCAGAACCTCCTATGTGCAAGGCACTATTTTAGTGCTGGGGTTAAAAACGTTTGTACATAGTAGTTAAGGAAAACCAGTACATACAAGGAAAGAATTCCAGAAAGTGTTAAGTGGAAATACATCAGGGTTATGTGTTAAGAGTGACTAGAAATGATATGCTTCTTACAGTAGATAACCCAAGAAAAGCATTCCCGGCAAAGAAACAGTTAAGTGCAAAGGTCCTGAGGCACAAAAAGAAATGGTATGCTTTGAGGAAGATAAAGGTGGGTAGAGACCAAGGTTAGTAAGTAAACAGGCTAGTGATAAGCAACCGAAGTTAGAGAGTAGACATGGGCCAGGTCATAAATGGTAAGGGCTTAGATTTTTATTCTAAGTGAAATAGGAAGACATTAGAGAGTTTCAAACAGACAAATGATCTAATTCAGGCCTTTTTAAGCTCACTCTGCTGCTATGGGAGAAAGGATAGCACATGAAGCAAAGAGACTAGTTAGGTATCTGTTACAGAAGTTCAAGGAAGAGATAGTTGTTTGGGCTGGGAGATGAGAATGAAGAAACATTAAGAACTGTCAAAATCTATTGATGTAGAGTATGTGAAAGAACAAAAGAACTGAGGATGAAGTTTAGCTTTTTGGCATTAAATGATTAGTTTTTGGCATAAAATGAAGTTTAGCTTTTTGGCATAAAATGATTAGTTCTATTTAATGAAGACTAGGGGAGGAGCAGGATTTTAGGGAGTTTGTGGAAATCAAGAACTCCATCTGGACTAATTTTGTGATGCCAGTCCACTAAGCAATTGCATATAGGAATATAAAGCTCAGGGGAAATTAGAAATGAAGACATAAATTCAGAACTATTAGCTTCGTATTTAACATCTCATAATTGGATGAGATCATCTAGGGAACAAGCATAGTTCCCTAGCATAGAAAAGAAGTGGATAGTGCTTTGGGGGTTAGGGTGGGGGGGCTCTGAAATCTGGTAGGTGAAGGGAACCCAGTAAGAGACTAAGAAGGAAAGGCCAGTGAAGTAGGTAGAAAAATGGGATTATATGATCTCAGAAGATCTATAAAACAGAGTAACCAGCTAAGCAGTTGAGTAAGGAATGAGAACTGACCTTTAGGTGTAGACATAAAAAGTGTCTGTGAACCTGACATAAGCAGATACAGTGGAAAGAAAGCTAGACTGGAGTGCAGAAGTATGAACAGGAGAGGAAATGGAAACAATTAGTAGAGATAGCTCTTGAGAATCTTTGCCATGAAAGAAGCAGAGAATGGGGTAGACAGCTGGTGGAGAAATGGGATCAAGGGAGGTTTGTGTGTATTTTGAAAATTCAAGAGATTCTAGAATGCTAATGAGAACGATCTGGTAATGGTAACTTGGGAGAGGGATTAACTAAAGAAGTGAAGTTTCTGGAAAGACTATGGAACTGTAAGAGAAGGTGAAAGAGTTTGTATTTTAGAAAAGCAGAAATATGTCATCCACTGAACAAGAAAGAAGGAAAATATGAGATTTCAGAAGAAACAGTTATTAGTGATGGTAAAATTCAGAGTGTGATCATATAAGGTAGTAGTAGGAGGTAAAAGGAAGAAGATATATCCTTTCCCCCTTTCTCTCACCTCTACAGCCTCTGTCATAATACAGCAACAGCCTTCCCAACAGATTAGGGAGAGATCAAAAGGAACAATCTATTTTTCACAGATACCAATTACCCACTTGTGACATCAGTTATTTCTGACTCAGTTGTCCTTCTTAAAAATGCTCAACAGTAGCAATATGGTACACAGTTTAAAAAGAAAAACCCTCCTCAACATGGTATTAAAAGGATTAACTTTGGACACATTTTTCCCAGTCTCTTTTCTGATAACTTCTTTTTGTAGTTATCACTATGCCATAAGAGAAGAACAGATTTTGGCAAGTATAACTGGAATCTTCGATGTATCAACATCACAGGATCAAATACAGTAATCATATAAACTGCTTTGTTAGTGTTTAGTAAATGTTAAGTACTATTATAGACCATAACAAGGATATCTAGCATGGTTGGGGGTAGAGGACCATCCATAAAGGATAACCAGAGGAAGTCACATTTAACTGAAAAGCTGAAGGATTAGTATCATCTTGAAGTTAAGCAAAGAGGATAATGCTTCCAAGATAAAAATATGGCAAGTGTGACAACCTGGAAAAGAACATGGCTTACTTAAGGAGTTGAAAGATATTTAATCTGGCTAGAGTGTAGAGTATTTGGGGAAATGAAAGAGGAAAGTGGTAAGAGATACAGGCTGGAGAAGCAACTAAATATCACACTAAATATCACTCCTGTAAGGCAACATAAACCCTCTGAAGCAACGAAGCAACACAATCAGATTTGCGTTTTTGAATGAACACAGACTCTATTATCAGAGAAGAAACTGAAGGGATTAAAAAATGTAGCAAGAGATGGTTCAGAAGTTGTTACAGTAATTGAATAAAGCTATGAATGCTAAGTAACCACTGGTCATAACATTTTAAGCACTTTTATATTACGTATCTTTAGAAATCTACTTTTGGTGGTTCAAATACATATTTCATGTTTAATTATTTACATAGCAAGAACAACAACAACAAAAACCTGATAATCATACCAGTATTCCTCTTCTGGGACTTTATCCAAAGGTGGATTCAGACAGTAAATATGATAAGCCACATTACATTCATCACACAGAAGCTGCATGTTGGGTTCATGTTTCCCACCACATACACGACAGGAGCAAGAATGGCATTTCTTATCTGGGTCTCCACCACACAGGTCACATTCAGGGTCATTTCGCCCTATTAAGAACAAAATTATAGCAAGCCTAGTCTTAAAACATTTTTTGTATCTATGAACCGCATAAAGAAAAGTCTGTGGAAACAGCATTATTTTTTATTTTTTTATTTTTTTTGAGATGGAGTTTTGCTCTTGTTGCCCAGGCTGGAGTGCAATAGCGTGATCTTGGCTCACTGCAACCTCCGCCTCCCAGGTTCCAGTGATTCTCCCGCCTCAGGCTCCCAAGTAGCTGGGATTACAGGCAGGCGCCATCATGCCTGGCTTTTTAATTTTTTAGCAGAGATGAGGTTTCTCCATATTGGCCAGACTGGTCTCAAACTCTTGACCCCTCAGGTGATTTGCCCACTTTGGCCTCCCAAAGTGCTGGCACCTGGCCAGCATACAGCTTTTTTTTTTTTTGAGACGGAGTCTCACTCTGTCACCCAAGCTGGAGTGCAGTGGCCGGATCTCAGCTCACTGCAAGCTCCGCCTCCCAGATTTATGCCATTCTCCTGCCTCAGCCTCCCGAGTAGCTGGGACTACAGGCACCCGCCACCTCGCTCGGCTAGTTTTTTGTACTTTTTAGTAGAGACGGGGTTTCACCGCATTAGCCAGGATGGTCTCGATCTCCTGACCTCGTGATCCGCCCGTCTCGGCCTCCCACAGTGCTGGGACTACAGGCTTGAGCCACCGCGTCCAGCCAGCATACAGCTTTTCTAATGAAAAGAAAGGAACCAAAAAGTATAATCAAGTGTGAGGCTTTAAAAATAAATGCCTGAGGCCAGGCGTGGCTCACGAGGTCAGGAGTTCGAGAACCTGGCCAACACAGTGAAACCCCATTCCTACTAAAATTACAAAATTTAGCTGGGCCTGGTGGCAGGAACTTGTAATCCCAGCTACTAGAGGCTAAGGCAGGAGAATCGCTTTAACCTGAGAGGCAGAGGTTGCAGTGAGCCAAGATCATGCCATTTTACTCCAGCCTGGGAGACAAGAGCAAAACTGTCTCGAAACAAAAAACAAAAAACAAACAAACAAAAGCCCCACCATGAATGAAAAGACCTAGAATCTAATTCTATCTCTGTTACCAAATGTTTGATATCAAGCAAGAAAAATCTGTAAAATGAAGAGGTACAGCTGCATTCTAACCTTCTAATGTTTATATAAGCCTCATTTATTACCTCCCAGAAATTCAAGGCTCAATCAGCACTATAATTCTAAGACTTTACTTGTGTAAAAATAAATCTCATTATTAAAAACTAAACGTGGGTGGCTAACAAAATTACAGAAACAGGCTTTTTCTTTGGACAGAATCTATAACAGAGGAAACAACAGGAAATCCATCAACAGATAAAAAGACAATGTGGTATATACATATACAACAAAATATTATTCTGCCATAAAAAATAATAGAAACCTTTCATTTACAACATGGATGAAACTCGAGAACATTATGTTAAGTGAAAGAAGCCAAGTACAAAAGGACAAATGTGACATGTTCTCTTTCATATGTGGGAGCCAAAAAAAATTGATCTTGTGCAGGTAAAGAATAGAATGATGATGGTTATTAGAGGCTGGGAAGGGAAGTGGGGCAGGGGATAAAGAAGGGTTGGCTATAAGGTGCAAAGATACAGTTAGAAAGAATCACTAAAAGAACAGATTTGGAATGTTACCAACACACACAAAAAATGATAAATGTTTGAGGTGATGAATATCCCAATTTCCCGGATTTGATCATTACACATTGTATGCCTGTATCAAAATGTCACATATACTCTTTAAATAACCACAACTATTATATATCCATAATATTTTTAAAATAAAGAATAGCAATAAAATACCAAGATAATATATTTCTTCAAAAATAACATTTTATCATTTGGGAAAAATTCATTACAACAAAATGAATCTTAGATCAAAACTGTTGTCTTGAAAATAAATTTGTATGGTCTACACTTTTATACTTCCTTCCAAGTTATTCACTGACCAGTACAAATAAAGTTCAATTATGTACAACACATACAGTCTAAGCCCAAAAACAAAAATCCATACTTAAAAACTTTCCATCTGCAAACGAAAGAGGATGGGCTCCAGGTTTCTCAATCTTGAAGATTTCATCTACAGATATTATCTTGCAATCATTTAAAGTTCCTTCAGAACCCCTGTTTAAAAAAGGAAGAAAGGTTAACTTCTGCCAGCAAAATCTAAGGTATATAAACAAATAACAACTAAAAGTCAGTTTGGAATCTCACTGAAATCTGCCTATCTATAAACTGAGATTAGAGCTATTCCAATCATTCTGAACTATTGTTTTCAATAGTAGGAAAAGTCCATAGTGATTAGTTAACATAATATGAGAAAAAAAAATACAGGCTTCATTAGTTTATCCAGTAAGAAGTAGCTATCTTGTAAATTTAAAGACTAGGTAAAATGGTATTCTGTCAATTACAATGGAAGATTTAAATAATTTCCTGTTACATCTGTGCAATATTAAACCTTTCTATCAAGAAATAAGGTATGTTTTCTGTTAGTTTTGTCCTTTGGTAGAATTTTAGCATTTCTTTTATGTAAGCAATATATTTTCATATACTTTTGTAAAAATGTAATTACATGGGATAATTCTGTAGAATTTATTTTAAAAATCTAAAAAAAAAAAATTTCCAATAAATAAAATTTCTAGGCAAAAATAAGATAACCCTTTTCATAAAGTCTTTCATACTAAACCATACTTGTCAGACTCAATTCATATTTGTTTGTATACACTTCTTCAAAGTTTCCTACATGGGTGTGGATTTGTACATTTCTCCATTTATTTATTTGTTTGTTTATATTATTTATTGAGATGGAGTCTCGCTCTGTCACCAGGCTGGTGGTGCAATCTCGGCTCACTGTAGCCTCCAACTCCTGTGTTCAGGCAATTCTCCTGCCTCAGCCTTCCAAGTAGCTGGGACTACAGGCCTGCACCACCATACTCGGCTAATTGTTTTATTTTTAGTAGAGACAGGGTTTCACCATGTTGGCTGGGCTCATCTCCAACTCCTGACCTCAGGTGATCTGCCCACCTCGGCCTCCCGAAGTGCTGGTATTACAGGCATGAGTCACCATGCCCGGCCTATTTCTCCTTTTAATCTGTTGGCTTTTGCTTTATTAGGTATAGATTTAAGAAGGCTACATCTTATTGAGTAGCTTATCTCTAATAATGCATCTGAATCAAAAGTTTACTTTCTTTTGGTTAGCACTTGCTTGAAGACTTTTTCCATCCTTCCACCTTTTTAAAAAAAACTTTCAATGTCAAATATATACAAATGCAGAAAACTCCATAAATGCATAGCTTTGAACCAATTATCAATATACACATCCTTTGTGACCACCAACAATGACAGAAGACAGAGGAATATCAACTGCCTCAGAAACCTTTACCTTGTCCCCTCACAATGACAACTTCGTGTCCTTCCAAGAGTTATCTTTACCTTAATTTTTTTCATCATGTCACTTGTCTATCTCCCTAAAACAGTTTGGCCTGTGTTTGAAAAGTCTCTAATCTATAAATCCACATGCCATCTCTTTCCTCCTTGAAATCTGTTAACAATTCCAACCATTTGTCCTGAAGTGTTTCTCACAGTCTTGATTTTTGATATTTGCATTCCCAAAGTATGGTTCAAACAGTTTTTCCTGTCATTCATATTTCTTGTACATTGGTAGTTGATCTGGAGTGTAGGTCAAAAATCTTTAAATAAAGTTTTATTAGAACTTAGTTATGCCATTTGATTTTTGTATTATCTATGGCTGGTTTCATGCTGTAACAGCGGAGTTGAGTAGTTGTGACAGATCATCTGGCCCCCAAGTTAAACTATTTACTATCTGGCTCTTTACAGAAAAAAAAATATTGCCAACTCCTGGGCTAAAGACTCAGTCTCAATCAGATTTAGGCTCATTTTCTTGGTAAGATAATTTCATAGGTCTATTTCCATCAGGAAGCGCCTAGTTATTTGTCTCTTTTCCTCTCATAATGGCAGCTACTAATGCTCAATGCCTACATTAATTCATTGGGGATTAGAAAATGTTGATATTCCCATTCTATCATTCCCTTCTCATCTCATTTACTTGGCACAATTTCATAGAGAAATGACCTCATTAACTAGTTGGTGACCCAGTAGTATAGCTCATATAACAAAGATAAAATGCTGATTCAGCAGTTTTAAAAATAAATCAGTCTCTATCAACTTCCATGGTGACAAGTTTTTTTGTGTTACTATAAACTCATGGATTTAAATATATTTGGTATGTCTCAACCAACTGTATTTTTCTTATCAATGTTCAAACTGTCTCATCTTTGACCAGTGGGAGCTTCCAGTTGACTCTCAAATCCTTCTGACAAGAACTTAGCAGACTTTGTGGGATTCCTTATTTGCATGACAAGATATTCCAGGTTCATCTTGCACATTTTCTGCCCCCAGCGAGGAGTTTCTTTCAGTGGGAAAGGTATTTTGAGACCACAGTTAGGCACTAGGAAAGCTTACTACAACTGGGTTGATTACTGTTTGTAGCCTATAAATTTTAAACATACACATTAATATACACACTCAAACACAGAACATCTCATGAGTTCATACTAACAATTTGTATTCAAATTCAGGGCTAAAGGATATTTACTTTATTAAAAAATTATGTATCTTTGTTTCTTTTTCCCCCAACCAGAAAAATCCTAGTTCTTAAGGATACCAGAATTAGAACACTACAAATACTCCTTTGCTTTATCCCACATTACATGCAAGACATTGTTGCCAGCTGTCAACTGCTGAAAATAGTTTAAATTTTTTGCATATATTCCTTCCATTTTTTAGTTATAATGTAGCTGTGTCAGGTCATAAAGCCAGTACATACTACACTTTCTCCTTTATGTTCAATTAGTCCTGGTTCTAAATGCAGAAATATTTTAAATATTGAGCACAACTCTTTATTTCAAATTATCTTCAGTTATCTTGATTGTTTGAACCTAGTTCTCCTCAATATTCCTTAGGAAGGCTTCATCAGAACAATACTCCCGCAGTTCTTTAAAGTTAATGACAGTTTGTCTATAGCTGTTATACTAAAGGCTACTTTGACTAGACTTAAAATCCTTGGCTCTCCTTCACTCATGCTTTTCTGGAATGTTTCCCTTGTTAGTATGTTATACTGTTCCTTACTTTCTCACTCTAACTTCACATAAAATTTAACATCAATCCTTTCCTTTTGCTTATTTTCATCAATTTCCTGAACCCTTTAAAGGGTCTAACTTCACTTTTTGCTAGCAGTCATAGATCACACTTTTTATTATTATTATTATACTTTAAGTTCTAGGGTACATGTACACAACATGCAGGTTTGTTACATATGTATACATATGCCATGTTGGTGAGCTGCACCCATTAACTCATCATTTACATTAGGTATATCTCCTAAATGCTATCCCTCCCCTCTTCCCCCTCCCGACAATAGGCCCCGGTGTGTGATGTTCCCCTTCCCGACTCCAAGGGATCTCATTCCTATGAGTGAAAACATGCAGTGTTTGGTTTTCTGTTCTTGTGATAGTTTGCTGAGAATGATGCTTTCCAGCTGCATCCATGTCCCTACAAAGGACACAAACTCATGCTTTTTTATGGCTGCATAGTATTCCATGTTGTATATGTGCCACATTTTCTTAATCCAGTCTGTCACTGATGGACATTTGGGTTGATTCCAAGTCTTTGCTATTGTGAATAGCGCCACAATAAACATACGTGTGCATGTGTCTTTATAGCAGCATGATTTATAATCCTTTGGGTATATACCCAGTAATGGGATGGCTGGGTCAAATAGTATTTCTAGTTCTAGATCCTTGAGGAATCACCACACTGTCTTCCACAATGGTTGAACTAGTTTACAGTCCCACCAACAGTGTAAAAGTGTTCCTATTTCTCCACATCCTCTCCAGCACCTGTTGTTTCCTGACTTTTTAATGATCGCCATTCTAACTGGTGTGAGATGGTATCTCATTGTGGTTTTGATTTGCATTTCTCTGATGGCCAGTGATGATGAGCATTTTTTCATGTGTCTGTTGGCTGCACAGATGTCTTCTTTTGAGAAGTGTCTGTTCATATCCTTTGCCCACTTTTTGATGGGTTGTATTTTTCTTTGTTGTAAGTTTGTTTGAGTTCTTTGTAGGTTCTGGATATTAGCCCTTTGTCAGATGAGTAGATTGCAAACATTTTCTCCCATTCTGTAGGTTGCCTCTTCACTCTGATGGTAGTTTCTTTTGCTATGCAGAAGCTCTTTAGTTTAATTAGATCCCATTTGTCAATTTTGGCTTTTGTTGCCATTGCTTTTGGTGTTTTAGACATGAAGTCCTTGCCCATGCCTATGTCCTGAATGGTATTACCTAGGTTTTCTTCGAGGGTTTTTATGGTATTAGGTCTAACATTTAAGTCTCTAATCCATCTTGAATTAATTTTCATATAAGGAGTAAGGAAAGGATCCAGTTTTGGCTTTCTACTTATGGCTAGCCATTTACTAAATAGGGAATCCTTTCCCCATTTCTTGTTTTTTGTCAGGGTTGTCAAAGATCAGATGGCTGTAGATGTGTGGTATTATTTCTGAGGGCTCTGTTCTGTTCCATTGGTCTAGATCTCTGTTTTGGTACCAGTACCATGCTGTTTTGGTTACTGTAGCCTGGTAGTATAGTTTGAAGTCAGGTAGCGTGATGTCTCCAGCTTTGTTCTTTTGGCTTAGGATTGTCTTGGCAATGTGGGCTCTTTTTTGGTTCCATATGAACTTGAAAGCAGTTTTTTCCAATTCTGTGAAGAAAGTCATTGGTAGCTTAATGGGGCTGGCATTGAATCTATAAATTACTTTGGGCAGTATGGCCATTTTCACAATATTGATTCTTCCTATCCATGAGCATGGTATGTTCCTTCATTTGTTTGTGTCCTCTTTTATTTCACTGAGCAGTGGTTTGTAGTTCTCACTGAAGAGGTCCTTCACATCCCTTGTAAGTTGGATTCCTAGCTATTTTATTCTCTTTGAAGCAATTGTGAATGGGTGTTCATTCATGATTTGGCTGTCTGTTACTGGTGTATAAGAATGCTTGTGATTTTTGCACATTAATTTTGTATCCTGAGACTTTGCTCAAGTTGCTTATCAGCTTAAGGAGATTTTGGGCTGTGACAATGGAGTTTTCTAAATATACAATCATGTCATCTGCAAACAGGGACAATTTGACTTCCTCTTTTCCTAACTGAATACCCTTTATTTCTTTCTTCTGCCTGATTGTCCTAGCCAGAACTTCCAACACTGTGTCGAATAGGAGTGATGAGAGAGGGCATCCCTGTCTTGTGCCAGTTTTCAAAGGGAATGCTTCCAGTTTTTGCCCATTCAGTATGATATTGGCTGTGGGTTTGTCATAAGTAACTCTTATTATTTTGAGATCTGTTCCATCAATACCAAATTTATTGGAAGTTTTTAGCAAGAAGGGCTGTTGAATTTTGTCAAAGGCCTTTTTGTCAAATGCCTTTTCTGCATCTATTGAGATAATCATGTGGTTTTTGTCTTTGGTTCTGTTTATATGATGGATTATGTTTATTGATTTGCATATGCTGAACCAGCCTTGCATCCCAGGGATGAAGCCCACTTGATCATGGTGGATAAGCTTTTTGATGTGCCGCTGGATTTGGTTTGCCAGTATTTTATTGAGGATTTTTGCATCGATGTTCATCAGGGATATTGGTCTAAAATTCTCTTTTTTTGCTGTGTCTGCCAGGTTTTGGTATCAGGATGATGTTGGCCTCATAAAATGAGTTAGGGAGGATTCCCTCTTTTTCTATTGATTGGAAGAGTTTCAGAAGGAATGGTACCAGCTCCTCCTTGTACCTCTGGTAGAATTTGGCTGTGAATCCGTCTGGTCCTGGACTTCTTTTGGTTGGTAGGCTATTAATTATTGCCTCAATTTCAGAGCCTGTTATTGGTCTATTCAGGGATTCAACTTCTTCCTGGTTTAGTCTTGGGAGAATGTAAGTGTCCAGGAATTTGTCCATTTCTTCTAGGTTTTCCAGTTTATTTGCATAGAGGTGTTTATAGTATTTTCTGATGGTAGTTTGTATTTGTGGGGTCGGTGGTGATACCCCTTTGTCATTTTTTATTGAGTCTATTTGATTCTTCTCTCTTCTTTATTAACTTAGCTAGCGGTCTATCAATTTTGTTGATCTTTTCAAAAAACCAGCTCCTGGATTCATTGATTTTTTGGAGGGTTTTTTGTGTCTCTGTCTCCTTCAGTTCTACTCTGATCTTAGTTATTTCTTGCCTTTTGCTAGCTTTTGAATGTGTTTGCTCTTGCTTCTCTAGTTCTTTTAATTGTGATGTTAGGGTGTCAATTTTAGATATTTCCTGCTTTCTCTTGTGGGCATTTAGTGCTATAAATTTCCCTCTACACATTGCTTTAAATGTGTCCCAGAGATTCTGGTATGTTGTATCTTTGTTCTCATTGGTTTCAAAGAACATCTTTATTTCTGCCTTCATTTCGTTATGTACCCAGTAGTCATTCAGGAGCAGGTTGTTCAGTTTCCATGTAGTTGAGTGGTTTTGAGTGAGTTTCTTAGTCCTGAGTTCTAGTTTGATTGCACTGTGGTCTGAGAGACAGTTTGTTATAATTTCTATTCTTTTACATTTGCTGAGGAGTGCTTTACTTCCAACTATGTGGTCAATTTTGGAATAAGTGCAATGTGGTGCTGAGAAGAATGTATATTCTGTTGATTTGGGGTGGAGAGTTCTGTAGATGTCTATTAGGTCTGCTTGCTGCAGAGATGAGTTCAATTCCTGGATATCCTTGCTAACTTTCTGTCTCGTTGATCTGTCTAATGTTGACAGTGGGGTGTGGAAGTCTCCCATTATTATTGTATGGGAGTCTAAGTCTCTTTGTAAGTCTTTAAGGACTTGCTTCATGAAGCTGGTGCTCCTGTATTGGGTACATAAATATTTAGGATAGTTAGCTCTTCTTGTTGAATTGATCCCTTTACCATTATGTAATGGCCTTGTCTCTTTTGATCTTTGTTGGTTTAAAGTCTGTTTTATCAGAGACTAGGATTGCAACCCCTGCATTTTTTTGTTTTCCATTTGCTTGGTAGATTTTCCTCCATCCCTTTATTTTGAGCCTGTGTGTGTCTCTGCCTGTGAGATGGGTCTCCTGAATATAGCACACTGATGGGACTTGACTCTTTATCCAATTTGCCAGTCTGTGTCTTTTAATTGGAGCATTTAGTCCATTTACATTTAAGGTTAATATTGTTATGTGTGAACTTGATCCTGTCGTTATGATATTAGCTGGTTATTTTGCTCACTAGTTGATGCAGTTTCTTCCTAGCATCGACGGTCTTTACACTTTGGCATGTTTTTGCAATGGCTGGTACCTGTTGTTCCTTTCCATGTTTAGTGTTTCCTTCAGGATCTCTTGTAGGGCAGGCCTGGTGGTGACAAAATCTCTCAGCACTTGCTTGTCTGTAAAGGATTTTATTTCTCCTTCATTTATTAAACTTAGTTTGGCTGGATATAAAATTCTGGGTTGAAAATTCTTCTCTTTAAGAATGTTGAATATTGGCCCCCACTCTCTTCTGGCTTGGAGAGTTTCTGCCAAGAGATCCGCTGTTAGTCTGATGGGATTCCCTTTGTGGGTAACCTGACCTTTCTCTCTGGCTGCCCTTAACATTTTTTCCTTCATTTCAACTTTGGTGAATCTGACAATTATGTGTCTTGGAGTTGCTCTTCTCGAGGAGTATCTTTGTGGTGTTCTCTGTATTTCCTGAATTTGAATGCTGGCCTGCCTTGCTAGATTGGGGAAGTTCTTCTGGATAATATCCTGCAGAGTGTTTTCCAACTTGGTTCCATTCTCCCCGTAACTTTCAGGCACACCAATCAAACGTAGATTTGGTCTTTTCACATAATCCCATATTTCTTCAAGGCTTTGTTCATTTCTTTTTACTCTTTTTTCTCTAAACTTCTCTTCTCACTGCATTTCATTCATTTGATCTTCAATCGCTGATACTCTTTCTTCCAGTTGATCCAGATGGTTACTGAAGCTTGTGCATTTGCCACCTAGTTCTCGTGTCATGGTTTTCATCTCTATCAGTTCATTTATGGACTTCTCTGCATTGTTTATTCTAGTTATCCATTCTTCCATTCTTTTTTCAAGGTTTTTAGTTTCTTTGCACTGGGTATGTAGTTCCTCCTTTAGCTCTGAGAAGTTTGATCGACTGAAGCCTTCTTCTCTCAACTTGTCGAAGTCATTCTCTGACTAGCTTTGTTCCATTGCTGGCAATGAGCTGCGTTCCTTTGGAGGGGAGATGCACTCTGATTTTTTGAATTTCCAGCTTTTCTGCACTGCTTTTTCCCCATCTTTGTGGTTTTATCTGCCTTTGGTCTTTGATGATGTGACGTACTGCTGATGGAGTTTTGGTGTGCGTGTCCTTTCTGTTAGTTTTTCTTCTAACAGTCAGGCCCCTCAGCTGCAGGTCTGTTGGAGTTTGCTTGAGGTCCACTCCAGACCCTGTCTGCCTGGGTATCAGCAGCGGAGGCTGCAGAAGACAGAATATTGCTGAACAGCAAGTGTTACTGTCTGATTCTTGCTCTGAAAACTTTGCCTCAGAGGAATACCCAGCCGTGCGAGGTGTGAGGTGTCAGTCTGCACCTAGTGGGGGATGTCTCCCAGTTAGGCTACTCAAGGGTCAGGGACCCACTTGAACACGCAGTCTGTCTGTTCTCAGATCTCAAACTCTGTGCTGGCACAACCACTGCTCTCTTCAAAGCTGTCAGAAAGGGACATTTACATCTGCAGAGGTTTCTGCTGCTTTTTGTTTAGCTATGCCCTGTCCCCAGAGGTGGAGTCTACAGAGGCAGGTAGGCCTCCTTGTGCTGCGGTGGGCTCCACTCAGTTCGAGCTTCCCAGTGGCTTTGTTTACCTACTTAAGCCTCAGCAATGGCAGGTGCCCCACCCCCAGCCTCGCTGCCTTGCAGTTAGATGTCAGATTGCTGTGCTAGCAAGGAGGGAGGCTCTGTGGGCGTGGGACCCTCCCGGCCAGGTGTGGGATATAATCTCCTAGTGTGCCATTTGCTAAGACCCTTGGTAAAGCGCAGTATTAGGGTGGGAGTTACCCGATTTTCCAGGTGTTGTGTCTCGGTTTCCCTTGGCTAGGAAAAGGAATTCCCTTCCTCCTTTCGCTTCCCAGGTGAGGCAATGCCTCGCCCTGCTTCAGCTCTTGCTGGTTGGGCTGCATCCACTCACCAGCACTGTCCGACACGCCCCAGTGAGATGAACCCAGTACCTCAGTTGAAAATGCAGAAATCACCATGTTCTGTGTTGCTCACGCTGGGAGCTGGAGGCTGGAGCTGTTCCTATTTGGCCATTTTGGGCGCCCCCCCACCAGATTACACATTTCTTGGATAAACAGTCAAAATTCTGGAGGCTAAAATCTAATCTGATAGAAGGCCAATCAGTGGCAGTCTGGGACCAATTCTACAGATGGTAGCGGTAACTGTAATGGGACCCAAGGGAACTTTTGGGGGTGATGAAAACATTCTGTGTTTTGACTAGTGGTGACATGTGTATATCCATCTGTCAGTGTTCACTATATTTAAGATACACTTAAGGTAAGTACACATTACTGAATGTAAGTTATACCTCAAAAACAATTTTAAAAAGACAGCATGGAAGCTTACTTACTGAAATCTTTCGGCTGTATTCTCCTCCCCTATTTTTAACCGGACCCCTTTTTCCTTTGTCTCTATTCTCCTCATCCTACTTAGTGTGGATCCTATTCCCACCAGTTTCTTCTCAATATGGAGCTTTAGTCCTGGAATGGAGTTTTAGCTGACCAATTTAAAGAGTTTAAAGAGTACTCTAGTCCCTTCAGATCTTACTGCAAACTGCTTGTACTTAATCATATTGGGGTGGGTCAGGAATCTGGGAGTAGCTTAGCTGGATAGTTCTGGGTTCAGATCTTTCATGAGACTGCAGTTAAGCCATTGGCCAGGGGTGCAGTCTCATGTAAAGGCTCTACTCAGGGAAAATAAAAAAGCTGCCTGGCTTCCCTCAGAGGAAGTGATCCAAGAGGGTGCACCCAAAATGGAGGCTGGTATCTTTTTAAAACCTCATGCAGCTGGCTTCCCTCAGAGGAAGCGATCCAAGAGGGTGCACCCAAAATGGAGGCTGGTATCTTTTTAAAACCTCATCTTGAAGTGGCATAGCATCACTTACACCATATTCTACTGGTCACAAAGAGTCACCCTAGTAAAATATGGCTGAAAACCACATGAGGGTGAGTATCAGTAAGCAGGAATCATTGGGGGTTACTTTAAAAGATGGCTACCATAGCTGCTATTTTCAAATTAGTTTGCTGAACTAATTCATTATTTGGAATTCTTGGGCGCAATACACATTTCTCTTGCATAGCCACTGATACTACACAGGTCTTGAAACTTTCCACTGTTTATCCCACCAGCTATTTTGGGGCTTATGATACCATACCATCCTGTTTCATTGTAGATGTTGTTCATGAGTTTGTGAATTAGATAATTTAGTAATATTTTGTTCTATATTACCAGCACATTTAAGGAGATCTGAAAAGTCTTTGCTATTGACATCTTCTTATAATCCCAACTATCCATCTCTTTTCAACTTCTGTGACTTTATATTTAAGGAGTCTTTCTTAAGAGTAGTATGTGGATTTTTTATTTTAATCTACTCTGTTGATTGTTGTCTTGAAATGCTTTATTCACACACAGTTAATATAATGGCTGATACAGCTGTGTTTGTTTCTGCCATTTTACTGTATGTTTTCTACTTATCTGCTTCTTTTAGTCACAATTGCCTTCTTTTGGATTAGACTAATATTTATTTTTTCATTTTCAGTGTATTAATTTGTTAAAAATCTTTTATTTTTAGTAGTTGCACTAGAGATTGGGCTGTGCAAACCTGATATAATCTACTTTAAATTTTACTTTCACTACTTCCCCAATGATGCCAGAATCTCAGAACTTCATTTACCAACCCCATCTTGTGCATTATTGTTGTCAGGCATTTTTTCTATGTATTTTTTAAAGTTCACTATTTTAAAAAATAATTACTTATACTTACTCATACATTTACCCTTTCCCTGCTCTTAATTCTGTCCTATATTTCCATGTTTCTATCTGGAATCTCCTTCCTCCCACTTAAATAACTCCCTTTATTATTTCTCCTGGTGCCTGTCTGTTGGTGGTGAATTCTTTCAGGTTTCGTTTGATAACATTTTTATTTTGGCTTTATTTTTGACAGGTATTTTCATTTAAAATGTATTTTAAGTTGGGAATTTTTTTATTTTATTTTTTGAGATGGAATCTTGCTGTCACCCAGGCTGGAGTGCAGTGGCACGATCTCAGCTCACTGCAACCTCCACCTCCCAGGATCAAGCAATTCTCCTGCTTTAAACTCACAAACAGCTGGGGTTACAGGTGCATGCTACCACACACAGCTAATTTTAAAATTTTTAGTAGACACAGGGTTTTGCCATGTTGGCCAGGCTGGTCTTGAATTCCTGACCTCAAGTGATCTGCCCGCCTCGGCCTTCCAAAGTGCTCGGATTATACAGGTGTGAGCCACCGCGCCCGGCTGGGAATGTTCTTAAATTAGTATTTTCACATGCCATTCCACTGTCTCCTAGCTTAAATTGCTTCTAATAAAAACGTGGTCATCTTCCCTGTGTTTTTATCTTTAGTTTTTAGCATTCTTATTTGTGATATACCACTGTGCATTTTCTTTATATTTATCCTGCTTAGAGTTTAGAGAACTTCTTTGACCTGGACTGATATCTTTAATCAGTTATATTTTCAAATACTGTTTTCACTCTACTCTCTTCTTTAGGAACTCCATATACACACACACACACACACACACACACACATATATATATTTTTTTGAGACAGAGTCTCACTCTGTTGCCAGGCTGGAGTACAGTGGCGCAATTTCGGCTCACTGCAACCTCCACCTTCCGGGTTCAAGTGATTCTCTTGCCTCAGCCTCCCGAGTAGCTGGGACTACAGGTGCCTGCCACTATGCCTGGTTAATTTTTATATTTTTAGTAGAGACAGGGTTTCACCATGTTGGCCAGGATAGTCTCCATCTCTTGATCTCGTGATCCACCCGCCTCGGCCTCCCAAAGTGCTAGGATTACAGGCATGAGCCGCTGCGCCCGGCCCTTATTTGTTATTAAATCAATTTAACAAGGTCTTACTTTCTTACTATAATTCTCAGTACTAAAATCTCCATATAATTATTTTGTGAGTTCCAATTCTCAGTGGAAATGTACCATGTTTTCAGCATATTAATCACAGTTACTTTAAAGTCTCTCTAATAACTGGAATTATCAAGATCACCTAATGGGTCTATTCCTATAATTGGCATTCCTTCTGTTTTCTGATTATGTGGTACCATCTTTTGGCAGAATGGCGTTTTTGGCTCCATCATGGAGCCAAAAGCTTCAGATATTATCTTATGTAAAGGAAAGTTCAACCTTCCTTCTGCTGGTGAGATACTGTGGTGGTTTAACATTTAATCAGCATCTAAGCTGAGTCAAGGCTGGTTTAGTCTTGAAATAAGATTTAGTCTACCTGCATGCCTTAGCTATACAATTTTCTTTTCTTTTCTTTTTTTGAGACGGTGTCTCAACTCTG
This sequence comes from Theropithecus gelada, assembly GCF_003255815.1. Taxonomy (NCBI): domain Eukaryota; kingdom Metazoa; phylum Chordata; class Mammalia; order Primates; family Cercopithecidae; genus Theropithecus; species Theropithecus gelada. The sequence continues at coordinate 75,312,355 of NC_037683.1, forward strand.
TCACCCAGGCTGGAGTGTAGTGGCATAATCTCGGGCTCACTGCAACCTCTGCCTCCCAGTTCTAAGCGATTCTCCTGCCTCAGCCTCCCGAGCAGCTGGGGTTCCAGACGCGTGCCATGACGCCCGGCTAATTTTTTATATTTTTAGTAGAGACGGGGTTTCACCATATTAGCCAGGATGGTCTCGATCTCCTGACCTTGTGATCCACCCGCCTCGGCCTCCCAAAGTGCTAGGATTACAGGCATGAGCCACCGCACCCAGCCAGTCATCCAGTTTTCAAACTAAAAGACCCACATATTCTGTGGAGCCATTACACCAGTTACCCTAAAATCTAGTGTATGCCTTCTAAGACTGCTGAAAATGCCACTTCTTACTTACGTTTCCAACCTCTTGCCCAGCAGAAGTCCAGTATTCAACCAAAGCTGAAAGCAGGCCATATGCTCAAGGCATCCCAAATATCTCCCAAAAGCTCTACTGATTTCTCTTTCCATCTGACTCCTAGCTGCTCTGAACTAGATTTTACACTGCATCCAGAATTAGCAGATTCCCCAGGGACAAAACACAACTACAAAGCTACCTGCCTTCTGAGATTCTTACCTCTCCAGAGACATACCCACAGTGGTTCTCTTTGATTCTCTCGTGCATTCAAAGAATGACTATTTCATCAGGCTATTCTAGTTGTTTTAGCTAAAAGCACTAATCTACTGCCAGCTGTCCCACCCTACCCGGAAACAGGTGCTTTCCATGTACTACTTTAAGTGATTCAATAAATGTCACAAATTCAAGGCCAAAGTCACTTTTTCACTTATTTACCATTTTTGTTAAAGGCTATCAAGACATTCTTTATGCACAAAACACCATTGATCATAATAAAAACACGCATATAATCAATTCATTCCTCAAGAAATATCCTATTTCACTGAATCTAATGGGCTGATAATTGTAAAACAATTTATGTGCTACGAAAAAAGAAACTAGACTGAAATCACGCAGTCTAAGAACTCCCAAATAAAGCTGGAACACCAAATGATAATTGGCAACTATAAGACACATTATGTAATTTCAACTAAGAAAAAAAGACTGATTAGGTGTCTAAGGAAGACCTTCAAATAAAGCTTAGACACCAACCTGTTCTCACAGTTAAAGTGAGAAATAAGTCACCTTGCAGATAAAGAAACATTCTTGTTTCAATACTGCCACTGGGTGTAATGGAAAAAAAGCATTCTTCAAGAATTAAATGATAAGCTAGGATTCAGTCCGGTTCAGAGACCTGAATTCATGCTACCCATGTGGTCTAAAAAGGCTCAAGCAGAGAATTTAAGTTAAAGTTAAATGGCACTCGCAAGTGACTGGTAAACAAGCAAATTCAAATCTTCGAAAGAATTCAACTTCAGTCAGCTCAACAGCAATTTTAAGATACATTTTTATTTCAGAGATGTTAAAATACAAAAACAAACCTATTCTCTCGGAATCTATGAAATACCGTACTGAAAATCTACTGTAGTTAACTAGTGCCTAGAACAGAGCCTGGCACACAACAGCAAACAAAAACAAAGCATTAACATTCCAGTGGTGTGGCAGGCAGAACAATGGGCCCCAAAGAGGTTCATGTCCTAATTCCAGGAACCTATAAATATGTTACCTCATGGCAAAAAGGACTTTGCACATTAAAAACCTTGAAATGGGAAGATTATCCATGCAGATCCAATATAATCACAGGGGGAGGGGAGGCAGAAGAGAGAATATGAAGGGGATGCATCCACAAAAAGAATTGTAAAAGAGATGCAACACTGTTGGCTTTGAAGGTGGAGAGAACAGGTAATAAGCAAAGGCATGTGGGACGCCTCTGAAATATGGAAAAGGCAAGAAAATGGGTTCTCCCTTAGAGTCTACAAAAATGAACATATCCCTACTGACAATGATTTTTGCCTAGTGAAATCCAAATCCATTTAAGATTTCTAACCTCCAAACTGTACTATGATTTATTGTTTAAGATACTATGTTTGTGGTAATTTGTTGTAGCAGCAATAGGAAACTATACAAATGGGGTCATAAATAAAATAAAGAATTCAGAAAAAAGAGTAAGGGAGAATTTAAATAGCTTATGTCTGGTATGTATGTGATTTTAAAAAGGGTGATCAAGAAAGGTCACTCTGAAGATACTTTTGAGCAGAGAACTGAAATAAGAGACAGAGTAAGCCAAATCAGTATCTGCGTAGGGGAGAACATCAAGTACAAAGGCCCCAAGGCAGGAGAATGTTTGCGTGACTGAGCAACACACAGAGGCCAGCATGGCCGAAGCACAGTGACCTGTGACTTATAACTTGATATGCATATTAAGTATGTATCCTGTAAGAATGGCTTAGTAAGTATATCACTATAGAAATTTCTTAAGTATGAAAAAAATTTGGTAAATAAACTCCATAAAAATGACACTAAACCTAAAATGTATCTATAGATTTTTCTTTTTTTTTTTTTTTCGAGACGGAGTCTCGCTCAGTCGCCCAGGTTGGAGTGCAGTGGCGCGATCTCCCCTCACTGCAAGCTCCAGCTCCTGGGTTCACGCCATTCTCTTGCCTCAGTCTCCCAAGTAGCTGGGACTACAGGTGCCCGCCACCACGCCTGGCTAATTTTTTTTTTGTATTTTTAGTAGAGACGGGGTTTCACCTGTTAGCCAGGATGATTTCGATCTCCTGACCTCGTGATCCTCCCGCCTCGGCCTCCCAAAGTGCTGGGATTACAGGAGTGAGCCAACACGCCCAGCCCTTTTCTCTTTTTTTTTTGAGACAGAGTCTCACTCTGTTGTCCAGGCTGGAGTACAGTGGTGTGATCTCTGCTCACTACAACCTCTCCCTGGCTTAAAGCGATTATCCTGCCTCAGCCTCCCAAGGACTTGGAATTACAGGGGTGCACCAGCATTTCCAGCTAACTTCTTTGTATTTTTAGTAGAGACGGCGTTTTACCACGTTGCCTAGGCTGGTCTAGAACTCCTGAACTCAGGTGATCTGCCCGCCTTGGCCTCCCAAAGCACTGGGATTACAGGCGCGAGCCACAGCACCTGGCCCTAATTTTTAGATTTTTAGTAGAGATGGGGTTTCACCCTGTTGGCCAGGCTGGTCTCAAACTTCTGACCTCAAATGATCCGCCCGCCTTGGCCTCCCAAAGTGCTAGGATTATAGGTGTAAGCCACCATGCTTGGCCTTTATCCATAGTTTCAGTAAGGTAAATTAATTTTCTTGCTATAGGATTCAAATACTACTTTACTCATGAATATCTAAATCAGCATAAGTTCACATGGTACTAAATACTGTATTACAATAGTAAGTGAACAAATTACTTTAAAAAATGTTTTTGAATCCCAAACTTGTTTTCAACTTTTTTCAAAGCTAAAATAAACAGAAAATGACAACATGAAAATAGAATTTGATAACTAGAATTAGACAGTTCAAGCATATGCACTTTTTGGTACTCACAAATTAAAAACAGAAACAAGCATGAACTTTAACTCCAAGTTCCCTTATCAAATATCCAAGGCAAATTAAAAATCATATCCTCTATTTGCTTCTTCCTTTGCACCTTCAACACAATAGAGAGGATCAAAGCTGAAGATTACTTCTTTGTAAGCCTAACAAAACTGATAGACCTCTGGTGAGAATGGTCAAGAAGTCACAAACTAAATTCGGAAATAAAAAACATCATAACAGATTAACACATTAAAAAGATGTAGTTACCGAACAAATTTATGATAATAAATTTTAAAATTTAGATGCAATGGATAAATTCCTAGAAAATTAAATTCTAGTTCCAGAAATAGAAAACATGAATAGTCCTCTGATCATTACAGAAACCGAATCAACCATAAAAGAACCATCCCACAAAGAAAACTCAACCCCAGATGACTTTATTGAGAAGTTCTACCAAACATTCAAGACAAGGACACAAAACTCTACCATAAGAAAAAGAAGATTCCAAATTATTTTGTGAAACTAGTATAAATCTGTGAAGGACAGTGAGATAGGAAAATTAACATGCAAATTTCACGCACTAATACAATGCAAAAATCCTACACAAAACACGGTCAAACCAAATCTAGGAGAGCATATCCACAAAATACCTATATCAAACATTATAGTTATGGATGAAATTTTGTATGTTTTCTCTCGGAAAGCAGGGGAAAAAGATGCCTGTTATCACTACTTCTTTTCAACAATGTAATTCAGGCCCAACTGGTAAATAAGGACAAGAGGAAGAAATCAAAAGTAAAGAAAAAGACATAACAAAAATCTCAGAATTCACAGATGATTATAATTGTAAACATTTTGAAACAATCTACATGTAAATTAAAATTAGTAAATCTAATAAAGCTACTGAATCCAAGATCAAAGGATACTTGTATTCCTATATACCAGAAAGAGAAAAGATGACTGGAAAATTCAAATGGAAGTACACAGAGCTAAGAACATATAAAACCTACTTGAAGAACAAGGAAGGATCATGTGCTCTGTTGTACTATGGAAGTGTAGAACTGATACAAGGATACACAAAAAACAGACCCATGGTACAGAATAGACAAGTCAGAAGCATTCATCAAATATAAGATTCTTGATATGACAGAGGTGATACTGAAGATCAATGGGAGGGAAATTGGCTTTTCAATAAACAGTGCTAGGAAAAATGTTTATTCATATGTATTGAGTTAAATTAGACCCTTACACCTCACACTGTACACAAAAATCTACTCCAAGTCAATTAAAGACCTAAAGAAAGGCAAAACCACAAAGCTTTTAGAAGGCAATAAAAGAGTATCTTTAAGAAAGACAGAAAGTACAAGCATAAAGGAAAAAAACTTTCTTGAACTTTGATAACCTCAACTGCATTAAAATTAAGAAAACTACTATTCAAACATCATAAGGAGAAAAAGACAAGCCACAGAATTAGAAAAAGTATTTCTGCCACATATAACTGAAATGGCCTAGTCTCCATAATTAGAACTCCTAAAAATGAATCACTTTATTTAATAAACAAAAAAAGTCAGCAAATTGGAACAGGGCCTCACAAAAGATATATATAATTTGTCAATAAAAATACAAAAAGGTTCTCAACCCCATTAGGAGTCAGAGAATTGCAAATCAAAGCCAAAATGAGATACTATTACATACCCACCTGATTAGTGGAAACTGAAGTCTGAAAAAACTAAGCATGGATGAGAAAACAGAACAGGAACTCTCATACTGTTGCAGAACTGTAATCTGGTACAGACACTTGGTTCTATCTACTCAAGTTGAAGATGCAGATTCTACAACCTAGTAATTTTAATCCTAGGCATGATACACTCTACAGACACTAATGCACACAAGTGCCAGGATATAGGTATAGGTACAAGAACATCAATGATGGCAGCATTGTTTCTAACAGCCCCAAAATGCCTATCAACAGCAGAATGCATTTGTTCTTTCAACCTGTTATCCATTCTTACCAGTGAGGATGAAAGATTTCTAATCATTAAAAAAAAAAAAATTTCTCTGGATGCAGTGGCTCACACCTGTAATCCTAGCACTTTGGGAGACCAGGGCAAGCAGACTGCCTGAGGTCAGGGGTTCAAAACCAGCCTGGTTTTGAGCAAAAAATGAAATGGGGATGGTGGGGTGCGCCTGTAGTCCCAGCTACTCCAGTGGCTGAGGCAGAAGAACTGCTTGAATCCAGGAGGCGGAGGTTGCAGCGAGCCAGGATCGTGCTACTGCTATCCAGCCCGGGCGACAGAACGAGACCCCGTCTCCAAAAAAAAAAAAAAAAATTCCGTCCATAAGCCACACTGGCTCCTTTATAGCTACTGTGTTCCTAATGTTTCTAGTAAAAACTTTAATGACAAAGAATACTTTACATTGTATTGTACTGTTGGGATAGCCATCACATAACCATTCTCTTTATCAAACTGGTATTTGCCTATCCGTAATTTCCACTCAAGTCTTTTTGTTTGTTTGTTTTGAGATGAAGTTTCACTCTTGTTGCCCAGGCTGGAGTGCAATGGCATGATCTCAGCTTATGGCAACCTGCACCTCCCAGGTCAAGTGATTCTACTGCCTCAGTCTTTCGAATAGCTGGGATTACAGGCATGCACCACCGCACCCAGTTAATTTTGTATTTTTTAGTAGAGACAGGGTTTCACTAGTTGGTCAGACTGGTCTCAGTCTCCTGACCTCAGGTGATCCACCCACCTTGGGCTCCCAAAGTGCTGGGATTATAGGCATGAGCCACTGCGCCTGGCCTACTCAGTCTTAGGTCCACTTCTAAAGCCAGTGTGTTCCCACTCTTAACTGTACCTCAGGATTACTTGGGAAAACTTTTTTCTTTGAGACGGAGTCTCGCTCTGTAACCCAGGCTGGAGTGCAATGGCATGATCTTGGCTTACTGCAACCTCTGCCTCCCGGGTTCAAGCAATTATTCTGCCTCAGTCTCCCATGTAGCTGGGACTACAGGCATGCGCCACCACGCCTGGCTAATTTTTGTATTTTTAGTACAGATGGGGTTCTACCATATTGGCCAGGCTGGTCTGGAACTCCTGACCTCATGATCCACCCGCCTTGGCCTCCCAAAGTGCTGGGATTACAGGCATGAGCCACTGCGCCCAGCCGGGAAATCTTTTTTTAACAGCAAGCTTTTTTAGCTCAATGCTATGTGTGCCGTTATCCTATTGTGTACACCTGAACACTCAAATAGGTTATAAGACTCCTAACATAGCCAATTTATTTAGGGGCTTTCTCCTTAATGATTTGCATCCATATCAGGGTTTCAAGTTGTTTAGAAGTCTGTGACTGAGCTATACTCTTAGTCTGGCAATAGAATCACACTTTTGTTTGTAAGAAGTTCTGAAACCTGTTTTCCAAAATGTTAAGTTTTCAACGCCTCACACCATTTTTTTTTTAAATCTCAGGAGTCAGCAAACTTTTCCCACGAAGAGCAAGAAAGTAAGTAGTTTTGGCTTTGCAGAGAAGATGGTCTCAGTTGCAATTACTTAGCACAAAAATAGCTACAGATAATACATAAATCAATGGCCATTGCTGTGTTCCAATGATACTTTATTTACAAAAATAGGAAGCTAGTGGGCCATAAGCTTGGCTATCCTTGCTTTAGATTTTAATCATTGTTCCAAGATTTGTCACCCTGTATCACTAATCCAGTTAATCAGAACATGACAAGAATATTCATTTAGCTGCTTATTATCATTATTTTTAAAAAAACAACTGTCAGGGTTATTCTAAAACCCTCAGTGCTCAACGCAACAAATCTAATAATTTATTCTAAAGAAAAGAAATGCACAAAAATGCATATACGAGGATGTTTATGTAACTACTGATAATAGAGAACTGGAAACCATTAACAGAGATTTTATTTATTAAAAAGTAAATTAATGACTATTCAGCAAATTATTCAGAAGCAGCAGACACAGAAAGAGAGTGACAATGTTTTCCAAAGTGTAAAAAAGTAACTCAAATAATGCCTAGTACTTTATCACTTCAGGAAATATCTGAAAGTATTTCTTAAAAAATTAATGATAGAAAGCTGGGCCCAGTAGCTCACGCCTGTAATCCCAACAATTTGGGAGGCAGAGGCAGGTGCATCACTTGAGGACAGGAGTTGAGACCAGCCTGGCTGGCATGATGAAACCCTGTCTCTACTAAAAATATAAAAATTAGGTGGGTGTGGTGTTGTATGCCTGTAATCCCAGCTACTTGGGAGGCTGAGGCAGGAGAACTGCATGAAACCAGGAGGTGGAGGTTGCAGTGAGCCAAGACCATGCCACTGTACTCCAGCCTGGGCTACAGAACAAGAAAGAAAGAGAAAGAGAAGGCCGGGCACAGTGGCTCACACCTGTAATCCCAGCACTTTGGGAGGCCGAGGCAGGCAGATCATGAGATCAGGAGATTGAGACCATCCTGGCTAACATGGTGAAACCCCGTCTCTACTAAAAATACAAAAAATTAGCCTGGCGTCGTGGCAGGTGCCTGTAGTCCCAGCTACTCCAGAGGCTGAGGCAGGAGAATGGCGTGAACCCGGCAGGCGGAGCTTGCAGACAGCAGAGATCGCGCCACTGCACTCCAGCCTGGGCGACAGAGCGTCTCAAAAAAAAAAGGAAGGGGAGGGGAGGCGAGGGGAGGGGAAAGAAATGATTGAAATATCTGAGTGATTTGATTCAGGTGACATTTTGCATTCTGAATTCTCTTAAGTTTAAATTCTGTAAGTTGAAAAATTACTATGAAGGAAAATTACTGCTAGTCTGAGAAGTCCAGTAGACAGCTGGTTAAGTAGTCATCCACTGCTATTATATCAACACAGATCACAGATCCTCATAGCAATTATAGTTATTAAAATGCTTTTACATATTGTTTTGTTTGATCTGTAAGAATCCCATGAGGTAAGAATTTCTGTAATAAAACACTCAGTTATTTCCAACATTCTTCCAAATAGTATCTCCAACCTTAAAGTTGAAGATTTAAGCCACGGTTAACTTTGAAAAATTCTTAAGAATTTATAAAAATATTCTCCTTCAGTATGGAAATTTCCATCTTTTATAGACTCCATCTTTTTTTTACTAAGGTGCACGTGCTTAATACCTAAAAATACATTCCTTCATTAATTCAGTAATTAAACGGCACCAGTGAAGAAAATCTTACCCCAGGAAAATTTTCACACGAAGTTCTTTTTTGGTCCTTGAGATTGTCTTCAATGTGGTAATTTCTGCATCAAACCAGAATCCTCTTTGTCCAGGACTTTCTACATTATAATTAACCATTACCACATCACCAACATTTAGTTCATTCCATTTCAAAATGGTTCTAGCTCGTGGTCTAAGATCTTTGACATTCATTTCTAGAGTACCGCTTTCTGGGTATCTGAGGAGAGAGAAAACCATAAAACATGGCTTATGATTATCAAAGACAACTAAAGTTTTATGCAATGTACAGAAAAACCTAATTTACTGAGTTAATCATCTAAGAGAAAGAGTAAAATAGGTTGCAGTGTCCTTAAATAACAGGGGTTACTTCATGTTGGCTTCTCACCTGTACTGTGATACCTACAGGGTAGTTTCTGTAAGTATGAGCATGAACCCTCTCCCCATTCCCACTAGGCCTTGGAGATGTGGATCTCTTCATGGCTTGCAGGTTGTCAGGCAAGTAAGTGTTCAGCCCACATTCAAGAACCACAGTCATCTACTTTGAGGGAGCTATATGCTATTTTTTCTAGAATAAACTATAAGTAACATATCTATTCAGTCACATATTACTGTTATAATCTAGATATTCTCAATGAGAGACTGAATATTCGTAATGGCACTTAAATAATATACACTCATGATTTGACTTCCCAGAGCAAAACAATTCTTGCTAAAGTCTTATTAAGACATTTACTGCTAACTGGGAAAAGTAGGGGACTGGGAAGGGTGACAAAAACACAAGCTCTTGCTCTACATTCTTTTAACCCAAGTTTTGTTTTGGTTTCTGAGACAAGGTCTCACTCCTTCACCCAGGCTGGAGTATAGTTATGTAATAATAGCTCACTGTAGCCGCAAACTCCTGGGCTCAAGAAATCCCCGATCCTGAGGTGCCTGAGTAGCTTGTACTATAGGCACGCGCCACTATACCCAGCTAACATGTTTTTCTTTGGTAGAAGCAGGGTCTTACTATGTTGATGAGGCTGGTTTTGAACTCCTGCCCTCAAGCAATCCTCCTGCCTCAGCCTCCCAAAGTACCGGGACTACAGACATGAGCCACCATGTCAAGCCCCAAGTTTTTTTTGTTGTTTGTTTTTGTTTTTGTTTTTTTTGAGATGGAGTCTTACTCTGTCGGCCAGGCTGGAGTGCAGTGGTGAGATCTCAGCTCACTGCCACCTCCACCTCCACCTCCTGGGTTCAAGTGATTCTCCTGCCTCAGCCTCCTAAGTAGCTGGGATTACAGGCATGTGCCACCATGCCTGGTTAATTTTGTATTTTTAGCAGAGATGGGGTTTTGCCACGTTGGCCAGGCTGGTCTCGAACTCCTGACCTCAGGTGAGGTCCACCCACCTCAGCCTCACAAAGTGCTAGGATTACAGGCATGAGCCACCATGCCCGGCCCCAAGTTTAAGTTTTAACAGGACTAGATGATGGCCTTTCTGATCTTTGTACAAGTTCATCAACTTGTGCCATTTGCAATACTTGTAAGAACATGAACCTAGCATGTTCCAATAGCCTCCATTTTCCCTGAAAGAGAAAGGAAAGATTCCAGTTTATCTTTTTTTTTCTTTAATGTATACTTTAAGTTCTTGGATACCTGTGCAGAACGTGCAGGTTTGTTACATAGGTATACATGTGCCACGGTGGTTTGCTGCACCCATCAACCCGTCATCTACATTAGGTATTTCTCCTAATGTTATCCTTCCCCTAGCCCCGCACCCTCCGACAGGCCCCGCTGTGTGATGTTCCCTTCCCTGGGTCCATGTGTTCTCATTGTTCAGCTCCCACTTATGAGTGAGAACATGCAGTGTTTGGTTTTCTGTTCCTGTGTTAGTTTGCTGAGGATGATGGTTTCCAGTTTCATCCATGTCCCTGCAAAGGACATACATTCATCCTTTTTTATGGCTGCATAGTATTCCATGGTGTATATGTGCCACATTTTCTTTAATCTATCACTGACAGGCATTTGGGTTGGTTCCAAGTCTTTGCTATTGTGAACAGTGCTGCAATAAACATACATGTGCATGTGTCTTTATAGTAGAATCATTTACAATCCTTTGGGTATATACCAACCAGTAATGGGATTGTTGGGTCAAATGGTATTTCTGGTTCTAGATCCTTGAGGAATTGTCTTCCACAACAGCTGAACTAATTTACACTCCCACCAACAGTATAAAAGCATTCCTATTTCTCCACATCCTCTCCAGCATCTAACATCACAATTAAAAGAACTAGAGAAGCAAGAGCAATCAAATTCAAAAGCTAGCAGAAGACAAGAAATAACTAAGATCAGAGCAGAACTGAAGGAGATAAGAGACACGAAAAATCCTTCAAAAAAAAAAAAAAAAAAAAAAA